>NC_089209.1:24766484-25066484 GCF_963930695.1 Labrus bergylta | reverse complement strand
TGTCTTCACTGAGCGGTTATTATTTAATTAGGGCACAAGTACGTTGTGTTTATTTTAAAAAACAGAATCAATTCAAACATGATGAGTCCAAGACGTATCGAGATGGATAGACTGGGAAGAGAACAGCTGAGAAGAGATGTGTTGTACTATAGTGTACGTCTAGTCTGGGTGGTGGAGCAAGTTTAGAGAGAGAGAGAACTGAAGTGAGTGTGTGTGTCCGGTCGGTGTGTGTCAGAGTAACGTTGTTGATGCCGGGGACCAGAGCAGCGTCAGAGCAGTCGCTGTAAGAGCAAAGTGTACGGGCAGTTTGAGCTCTGTGAGTGAGAATAAATGCTCCGACTCCTCAAGAAAACAAGCCGTACTCTTTGTGTCTGCTCACTACTTGTTGCTGTTGCCCAGTTAATGTAATGTAGTAAGACTTGAAGTTAAGAGCTTTGACTTCAGCCCTGGAGAAGACCACTGTCAGATCACAGAAGCAGGAAAGGGTAAGATGTCTGGTGAACGTGACGCCTGTGACATCAGAATGAAGGTGAACCAGAAAACATTTCAGACAGCGTCTGAGCAGTGACATATTCCCCATCTCACTGATTTACACATCAGAGCAGAGTTGATGTTGATTATTTTGAGTTTTGTCATATTTCAGGTGAGGTTCAGATAGTAAATGTCAGTATAAATGGCCTTCAGAGGGCCACTTTATAACTTTTCTACTTCCAGGAAAAACTTTTTTCCATTTTACTCTCCTAAACCAGCTGATCAGACTCCATGTCTTTGCCACAGTATCTGTACTTTGACTTCAGTAAAGACTGTATGTACCTGAGCCCGCTCTGACCCTCATTGAAACACGTTAACAGCGACAGTCTGACCTTGTACCTCGCTTGTCCTTTGGCTGACTTGTCTGTTCAGCTGTGAATGTAAATGTGAGCGTGCTGTGTTGACATCCCACTACATGATGTGACCTCTGGCTGATGTGCAGAGCTGCTATCATTCCCCTGCTGCGTCGTGCAGCTTTAATGAAAAAGTGTAATAATCCTCCGCTATCTCAAGACGGCAGCGTTACATTTGCACAGACAGTCCGTCAGACGTGGGGTGACATGCATATTCCTCGGCACGGGGGCCGCTGACTCGCGATAGCACTGAGCTTATTCTGCTTTATTCCTCAGCCTGTAGTGATGATTTCCACAGGCTGTGCCGTCAATCACACCGTGCCGCCCTGTCACCAGCAGCAGCAGTGAAAACTCAGGTCCGACTGCGGCGCCTTCATGGAGAATAAACACCACCCGCTCTGTGTCTCTTCACGTCTCCTCGCTCCTCCGCTGACTGGCAACAGCTTGTCTGGTGACAGTGTGGCGTGCAGCAGCGTGTGTGTGTGTTTGCGAAAGATAAACCGGCTCTGAGATTCCCTGTAATCATCCTCTGCTCAACCTTTTCATAATGCTGTGTCAGCTTCCTGCACGGATTCATGCTAATGATGTGAGCTGATGTAAAAGCATGCGGATGTGACCAGTCAAAGCACAGTTACGCAAATGTGTGTTTTCTCTTCTCCGTCTGTATGTTTGGGGTGTCTCTACTCTCAAGTGTCTGCTCTGCTGATAGAGTTCAAGGTTTAAGGGGAAGAGAAGCGTTGTTTGCGGCTTTGTGTGCAAGGACGAGCACAATCAGGATGTGGGGGATTAATAGACGAACAAAGACACTGTTGTTAGAAATCAATGCCTCATCCCGCATGCAACAGATACGACCGGCAGCCTGATTATACAGTGAATAAGACTTAATTATGTTGTTTGTTCTTTTAAGGGTCAGTTCATTCAAATGCAGAGACAGTTTCTCTTATTCGCGGTATTTGGTAAGAAGAATGTTAGGGCCAGGTATAAGGTAAAACTTTTTAGTGTTGCCAGGCGAGGCTCATAATAAAGCAAATGAAGGTCTTTTTTTCTGTTGTTATAATGTGAGATAAGGTCAAAATTATAAGAATAAGGTCATCAATATACTGTTGAAATGTTGAGGAAAAGGTTAAAAAATAAGAAAATGTGTTAAAAAAATCAAATAGATGTATTTTTATTCAAATTGATTGATTGTTAAAGCTAAACAATGATGAGGAGGAAGTCAGAATGTGAAGAGCAAAGCTGAAAATGTTTTAAAGAATAGTGTGGGAATCTATAAAATTCAACCTTACTCTGAGGATTCCAGTTTACTTCCCTCCTCTTTTCTCTGTGTATATGTGTGTGTGTGTGTGTTTTCTTGTTTATCCTGTATGTGTGTGTGTGTTCACCTGGAGCTGTGAATACACACACCTTGCCACCGATCAACACCTGCACACCTGCTGCTCATTTTGCAATCAAGCTAACTACACACTCAACAGTCTAAAAGCCAGATCAGTCGTCTACTCAGACGACTGATCTGGCTTTTATACTGTACTCGACGCCAGATAGTTCTGTTTACCCACCGTGGTATTCAAGTTAGCATTTCTTTCCAAACTTAAGATTTGCTTAAGAAATCTTGTCTTTTTCTGTGTCTAGATTTCTATGCCTCAAGACTTCAATATTCCATGCCCATCTCCAAGACCTCACCTCTGCTACACTGCCTCTGAGACTGGAGAAGCTGAAGAAACAGACACCAGAACCCTGCTCTCACACCTCAGACCTCCAAGCCAGTACCCAACAGACGTACAATAAATAACTTCTTAACTTTACTCAAAAACTGAGTATTTTTTCTTTCTTTTTTTTCATTTTACTTCACCCCTTCACTGTTCATGTATTTGGTCTTAGATAATCTATCTTTTTTTTCTTTACCAAGACTTTAAAGTTGCTCTTCTTATTAATAATGATGTTTGTAATAAACTGGTAGAATGGGGGGTCTCCGAAAAAGGGCATTTCATGCCTGAAGATGGGAAGCACTGAACATTCAACTTACAAAGGTAGTAAATGGTTTGTTATTGGCTGTAGACTCAGAGTCAACATGTGTTTTATTATTGATGGATCAAAGCGCTGCTTTTGATACAGTGGACCCTTGTATACTTGGGCAGACTTGAGAGTTATTTTGGCATCTAAGGTCAGGTGCTCCCAGGGTTGAGATCTCGCCTTTCAAAAAGGTCTCAACGCATTTTAGATAACAACCTGCTCTCTTGAGTATTGTGCTGTTAGGCATGGGGTCCCACAGAGCTCTGTACTGGGTCCTTTCTGTTTTATTCTACCTGGCACCACTGGTTCAGATTGTGCGTTATTTGGGATGGTTATGCAGATGATTGGCAGTTGTACATGCCAGTAATCTCAGGTAGTGGGTCTATTACAGAAGCCTGTAGTGATGATTTTCACACCCTGCTTTCCTGTCACCAGCAGCAGCAGTGAAAACTCCGGTCCGACTGCGGCTCCTTCATGGAGAATGAACACCTACCACACTGTTTCTCTACACGTCTCATTGGTCCTCTGCTGACTGGCAAAAGCTTGTCTAGTGACAGTCTGGCTAAAATTGTGTCATTTAAGTTTCTGAAACTGGGTTAGTTCTGATATTTTTAAATAAGTAATAGGCTTGGGCGGTATCAGGGTATTTAGAAATCCCAACGGTATGACTTTTAATGCCGTTGAAAATACAAACGCTACTTTTTCTGTTAAAGATCCCATATTATACCCTTTTTGGGGTTCGTATATTTAATTCGTATTTTGTACGTTCAGCTAAATTATGAAAAAAGTGTCTGTTTTCATGTACTGCTCCTCCTTGCTCCCTCTACGCTCTGAGTCTCTCAGCTACGCTCTGCTGAGCCCCCACTGCAGAGCCCCACGTGGGGCAAGTCTGCTCTGATTGGTCTGCCGATCCGCTCTGTCGTTATTGGTCAGTTGCTCAGCACGGTTTTTCGGAAATGTCCTGCCTCTTTTACCATATTGGGAATGCAGCCACTGGCTCCGTCTGAGGGGAGCATAAACATTAGCACCTTAGCACTACTGTGCTACCGCAAGCTACAGCATATATTGGGCGTGCTACAGAAGTTAACGGGCGTGCAACATGAGCTGCTGGGCTTGCCACAACGAGCCAATGGGCTTAGATCAGTGATCTCACACTGACAATGACGTCGGACTGACAAATTTTTATCGAGGGGGGCTAGAACTGAGCGTTACATGCGGCTAATGCTACAGCTAACAGGAGGAGGTAGGAGAAGTCGTGTTTCCGCGGACTTTGAATTTTTGCACATAGATGTGCCTAAACATGCACAGGACACTTGGAAAACACACTAAAAAGCATATAAAACCAGAAAAAGCATAATATGGGACCTTTTAAACTGACTCAAATATAATGTATTGAGGTGAGGGGTAGTAGTGAACAGCATGCGTCAGCAGGGGTCAGGTCCTATGTAGACCCCTGTTACCATGGCCACTATGACTGCAGTGTCAAAGGGACAAAAAGGTAGGGCTAGACAGAGCAGATAGCCCTGGAAAGGTAAACGGGCTAAGCTAACATCAGAGTGTAGACTTTTTCACATCAAACCATGTCCAGTGCCCCTTTGATTGAAAGAGTCCTATATTAAAGTTAAAGAATGACCCACTGAGCTACAGCCGACTTAAGCTGGGGAGCACTTTTCCAGTTTTCTGACTACTTAAACTGTTGTCACACCTACACATTCACACCCATTCACACACTAATGGTATAGGCAGCTTTGTATTTTTATTTTTTTGAGATTTATTTTTGGGTTTTTTGTGCCTTTAATAGAGAGATAGGACAGTGTATAGAGCCGGAAATCAGGGAGAGAGAGTGGGGAATGACATGCGGAAAAGGAGCCACAGGCCGCATTCGTACCTGGGCCGCCCGCCTGGAGGACCACAGCCTCCATACATGGGGCGCGCGCACTAACCACAGCACCACCAGCGCCCAAAGCATCAGTATTAATTAATCCCATTCATACAATCTTAACAGTACATCAAGAGATTCTGCAATGTGAGAGTTTAGAGCTGTGAAATGGATCCTTTAAATATCCAAAATCATTCCACTGAAAGCAATAATTTGGAGAAAGAATCTGGTCTTTTGCTTTGCATCTTTTAAACCTCTGAACAATAATAAATCAGCTGTTTGCTCACTCCCTCCATGAGTCCTCAGTTCAGAGGAGACTGCATGATGGTAAGAGCCACTAACACTTCATCCCCACATCCTCCCTCGCTGCCAGGACAGATGTGAAAGCTTTTAAAGCGACTGCAAGTGTTCATTAGAGATAAGGGAGTTTGTCTGCCCACGTAATTGCCCGGCTCCTGTGGCAGACTGTATGTGCCAGTCAGCTGTTAACAATGTGACAGCGGCCTGCCAGGATACAGCGGGGGCTCTGGTTCCCTGACATTTAGACCCATTTAGACTCATTATGCAGGGAAGCCAGCAGGGCCCTTTGTGTTTGCCTGTTTGACTCGCAGAGAAGATTAATGAGTGGAAATCTTAAAAGTGTGCTGTTTTAACTTGTGCCTGACTGTGGTTCAACATGTGGGGAGAGGGAGGAGAGGATTCTAACCGGTCTCAATTCAATGCTGAATGCTGATTTCAATGCTTAAATCAGCAAATTTAACCAACGTAGAGAGGAGACCGTGAATATCTCCCTAAAGCAGCTTTTAGAGAGCATTGCTGAAATACTTCTGTTACAACTGGTGTGAAATAAAAGCTACAATAGGAAGAGTTACAGTGTTACTGAAGCGGTAAGCTGTAAAGATCGTACATTTGTTGACGATGTCATCATGTACCTTTACTATCAATGTTAGGCTTAAACTCCCATTTTTTTGGGAGGGGCCCCAACAGACTCTAGAATCGCCAATGTGTGAGATATATGGCTGCAGATGACAAGCCTACTAACCGATAAATCAAATCTACTTGCTGATATCTGAAAATATCAGAATTATATTTTCTTATCCTCGTCTCTCAATGGCTGAATTAGTGCAAAAACAATTCCCCCGTCCTCTGCTTAAACTGATTCAGCGGCAGTCCATTCCTTCTCCTCAGATGTCAGATAATTCCACTGCTGCTTGATATTTATCATGTCCAACTCCAACATAATACTCTCAGTTTCAGTCGCCCTTTACACAAACAAGCAGAGAGTGTGGCAGACCTGGAAAATGGTGATAAAACTAGCATAGAAGTAGGACTGCCAACTTGCATTAGACCAATGTAGAGCTCATGACGGCGTAGGCGAGCTTCAGTGGCGCAGAGGTGTAAAGCAGGCTTTAGATGGAAGAGCGCATCCCAAATGAAACCAGTAATGGAAAGAACACTATCACATAACCTGTATGAAGATATTTTGTAGATGAGCAAAAATAACAATGTAGGCATGTATTGGTAATGCAGGTTAAATGATCGAAACGCCCTTGGATTCTACTAATAAAACAATGGGAATATCACAAACACAAAAATAAGTATAAAAAGTAAATCACATTCAGAGTGTTTAGAAACTATTTTTTTTTTAGCAAAATTTGGTGTAAAAACATGGTGGATTAGTGTATTTTTAATACAATACAATTTTAACACGTTCATCATTTTTTTTCTGGTTCTTTTCTAACTTGTTAGTTCGTTTGTAGAGATTCTTGGTTTTGATCGTCAGTAAATGCTTTAGAATGAAAATTAAAAGAATTTTGGACATGCCATTTCTACTGCAGAGTTTAAAATGTGTAGCTGATAAATGGCATTAGTATTATTTGCAGAGGACATTTTTCTTTGATCTACTCTTGGTGGAGCTATCTGGCCCCTCCACGGAGAACCAACGGAAACACCAACTCTTTTATTCATTCCTCCATCAGGCTGTTGAATGCTGAACAGCTGTAACTGATTCATGGTCAGTTCTTTTGGTAACCTGTACGGTTTGTTCATTTATTTATCTCTTTATTAAATACATTTTGTCTGCTGATCTGTTGTTTCTGGCATGTGCTTGGTTTGTCCGAATGCTGCTGTGTCTGTGTTTGATTCCTATATGTTGTCCTCATTTCTTTTAATAAGACTCAGTTGGGGCCTAGTGGTTGGTTTGTACACCACTCTCTGTCCCCAATTACAGACCCAGTCCACTGTCCCCTCTCCCCCCTCCCCCCCCAGGCTGTGGAAATGAATTGCCCTGCTGGGATTAATAAAGTCGTCTGAATCTGAATCTTATGCAAGATAATTCTTCACATTTGAGACGCAGATATAGGAATGAATGATGACACCCATAAATGATCGACACCAGATCGCCGGCTGACATTAGAACAGTTTCTCAGGGACGTCTCTGCACATCTGCTGTTGTCTTTGTTTGCAGCACTGCAAACCTCATTGAATCTGTTGTTGTTGTTGTTGAAGCGACAACAGAGGTGATGAGGCGAAAGATTTAAAGATGTTGCGTCAGTCTTCCTCCGACATGTTGTCTTTTAGGAAACAGTTTTGTGTTTGGCTCATAAGAGACGACATCTGTGCTTCTGCGTCTTTGTTTAGCCCATTAACTAGCGATTACATCAGCTTATATTCTCCCGGAAAATGCTGCTCTGAGTGTTCTTTAGTGTCCATGTGCCTTGGTTATGATTCAGCTACTCTTTAAAGTTGTGTGAAGTTGGTTTCTGAGTCCATGTGAGTTGATTTGAAGGATTTAACTACTCATGTCCATGAGCCAACGTTGCTTTGTGTCACACTATTTACAATCTGTACGGCTATATCAATACATACCTAACTTTTCATTAAGTCAGTCTTACATGACTGTGTGCTGAGCTATGGTTTACTTCTTTATGTTATCTTCACTGGCCGAGGACAAAGGGATACATACCTTTTGAAACAAGCCATTATACAGTCATCAGTGCTTTGTGACATCCACAAAAAGTGCTTAACATCATGACAGATTTGAAAGACAACACCGGGTCAAAGATATGTAACCTCTCTGCACATAATTATGTGTATATTTTGTCAAACAATCTCCAGTATAGTCCATAAAATCTGTATTATTATGAGATTTTCAAAGGCTGTGCAACTTTTTGATCCAGTAGATGTCGCCCTTGAGCCCCAGCATGAAACTAAAACAAAATGCTGTTTGGCCGCACCTCCGCTATTCTAAAACCTCCACTATCCAGCTTAACGTTTCCACACTTCCAACCCCTCTCCCCTCACATTCAAGCGCAAGCAAGAACTCAAGCTGCAATTGCCTGTGTCCTGCATTGATGTGTTAGCATACTAATGTTAGCGCTCTTTAGTGAGCTTGTAGCTTCACATTGCACATAAACCAACACAGAATGAGCGTGATCTAAAAACACATACATGACGTTCAAATAAGTAAGTTCTTCTTTTCTCTAGTCCTTGACTTAATACCATCCATGTAAACACGGCTCTGACAACAACACAGCCAGCGGGACTCGAGCTTCACACTAGACAGTCATGACTCAGAGACATTTACAGAGGACAAACTTTGTTTCTGCTGTATTTATGTGTAAAATGATGCACAGTCTTCCTTTAACTGTAGGTTCATTTTATGTCAGTGGCATCCTAACTTTGTGGTTTTTGTTGTGCATTAATTAATAGTTTGTTTCAGAATAATTGGAACATGCACTACCAAAGTCTTGACATAACTTCCAATGAGAAAAACTTTGAAACTGATGACATAAGCGCTTCCATTGCAAAAAAGCCCCGCTAATGTACACACACCCTTAGGTCTTTAAATAGAAAGCTCTGTTACTTTGAACGTATAGTTCATGGAGAAATGAGCAAGGACACCAGTGTGGCGCTATCAGTTTAGAGTCAGCACTTCCTGTGGGCTGATGAGTGTCTGTACAGGACACAAAGTTTCCACTTGGGCACACAGGAAGAAGCAGTGGGGGGCGCAGGACACTCTTTATCTACTGCAGCTTCATGCTGTGATATCAGCTAACAAGACAGCTGTATTTTTATGTACAGAATTCGCGCTGAGTGCAACTTTTTATTCTGTAGCGCTGGCAATTTTCTGCAAGTTCAGTGTAAACTTAGAGCGAGTTAAGGGTGTGCTTCAGAACTCGGTGTCTGGTTTCATTTGGAAATCGTCCGTATAAATGACACACTGTGCTGCATTGCACACTTAAGCATTGCATAATTTCAAAGAGAATAATTTTCAGTGTTTTGAGACAGTCTGGATGTATCCTGCAGCTCTGAGTCTCCAGGGAGTGCCAATTAGCTTGTTTTTCTTGTCTCTGATCAAACGAGCCGAGATGGTGCAACATGATGCCACACTCAGGTGATGATGAGATTATCTCCTTTGTCTGCATGTAAAGCAGCTGCTGAGAACAGATCTGATCTGTTGGATGTCCAAAAAAAACCAAAAAAACAGTGATGCATCAGGGCATAACTGACAAATAAGATTCTGAAATTGAGAAACATAAGCTTCTGAGTGTATCTTTTTATGAACCCAGTGTGCTTTGAAGTGGATTAAACGGTGGGTGAGTGTATTAGAAGTCTCCAAAGACAGAATGACTCTGCAGAGGTGGCATAAAGCCACCGCAGGCTCTTTAGGAAGGGTTTCAGATGATCTGGCCCTGGCACTGTGCACCCCCTCCAGAGGACTTCGGGGCCAAGGCTTTGCACGGCCGTGTCCTCGTGCAGTGAGTGACATCCATAAAGATGACAGCGGCCCTGCAGGAGACGCTGGCGGGGACACAAGAGTAAAGCCCGGACTAAAAATGACCAGGCTGTTCTAGTTGACGGCAGCGCCCACAGATAAGGAGTGGCAGGGGGACGCTGTGGTCCTGTTGGCAGGCACTGAGCCCATTTGGCACAGCAGCACTCGCTGGTGAGGTGGTGATAACTTTAGATTGCTGAAATCATCAGGCGTGAGGCTCTGTAAATGGACATCAACGGGAAAGATAAATGGTGATGAGTAAGCTGGCCAAAGCCGATGCTCTGCAACCTCCAGAGGATGCACACACACCTCAGAAGTAATACAGTCTCTTTTAAAGGGGACTTCATGTACTTTTTCACCTGGAACCTCCCTTTCAGGGTCTTAATGACTGAGGGGTAGAAAAATAGTTAAACATGGCTCCAGTGGATTTCTTCGACCTGCAGCCATGACACAGGCTGTGATGGCTGAAGGGACAAATAAGCCCAATCAAAGCATGCTCTCTTATCAAATGATCAATCAAAAGAAATGTGTTCAGCTTGGAGAGTGGGATAGAGGGAGACACAGAAAGAAAGAGAAGTATAGAGACAGACAAACAGAACACACAGACATCTGGCTACAGTGCCAGGAATGATGGTAAAAGTCGTTTTGAGGTTTTAGCAGGTAACAGCGAATGATAAACAACAAGGTGATGCAGAAGAGCACCATCTCTCGTGTCTTGCAAGCAGTACTGGTTTGTTATAACAGGTGCACTGGGCGCCGCCTCATCTCAACATCGAGAGAAGAAAGTTTACCTGAAAACATTTAAACATAAAATAGCTTGATGAATTCAATGAGTCTGTCGGCGCCTGTCAGCAGTCTTTGAAATTGTGTTCCCTATCATTCTGCTCTATTTATGTGTATACATTTACTTCCTGGTTGAGGGACGCCAGTCAAATGGAGATGAATTTAACGCTGCATTCATGTGCTGCTCTGGTGGTCCAAGTTTCCGAGTTGGGAAGCCGTTCTGCCGACTTCAGAATGTGTTTTCAGTTCAGAAGTCATTATGTTGTAGTAAAAACAAAAAACAGCGTGGATGCTACGAAGAAGATGTGTGAATGTCTCTGTTACAAGTCAATTTAAGCAAAAAGTTGATGTGCAAGATGTGAACTAATAAAAGTATCTTAACATTAACAAAACATATTTTACCGGGGGGAAATGACTTTTACCCTCTGTTATTGAGACATGCAACACACACACATAGACTGAAATACACACATGCACAAACAGGTTGCACTGATGAAGAGATGTCAGAGTGAGGGGGCTGCACATGAACGAGTGCATGAGCAGTTGGGGGTTTTGTGCCTTGCTCATGGGCACATCGACAGTGCTCAGGAAGTTAACTGGCACCTCTACAGCTACCAGACCAACAAACAAAGTCCCTTCAGACTGAGCTACTGCGCCCCCCAAACTGAGATATATAACACACTGCTGGTAACATAACAACAGATGTGCCACCATGACTCCTGCCCTTCAGCTAACGAAGTGACCAATAAAACATCTGTAGTGTCACAGACTGTTGACATGCTCAGACACGATCATCATCTCTTCACTTAACAAAGTATCAAACTATTCTCAATTCTCAGGGAGAAAGAATCGTGATTCACATTTTAACAGGAATCGTGCAGCCCTAGTCTCATCCATGACGGCTCGTTTCTGTTGTTGATGCAGCGTTGTATTTCAGCTCCATCCTACAAAGTGCTTCCTAACCTGCTCCACCGTCTTTAAAACATGCGTGCGTCACATCTTGTGAGCAGAATGGGGTAAACAAACCATGTTAAGCTTCAGCTAAAGAGCTGCTTCTTTTAAAAAAAGAAGTGGCTGCACAGTCCCAGCTGAGGTGTGATGACAGCGACTTTAATAAAACATTGAGACTCACTCATTAATAAGAAATGCTCTGCTGTGTTGACACAATCTGTGAGGAGCATCAGCCTGGGGGGCCTGGACTAAATCATGTCAACATGCACAGGCAAACATCAACGAGTCACTGAAGCCGAATTGGGAGTTATTTCAGTGAAGATAATCCCAGACTGTGTGCTGTGTACAGTCGTGCATCATTAGCAGAGGAAACACTCAAAGATCCTCCAGCTGCATCGAGCTCAAACAACTCTTTGACTTCATGTTGGGGAAAACCACAAGAGTGCACAGTGACACACCCGGATGTGTTTTAGCTTTTGAAGGAATCACACATTACCTTGCTGTGATCGATCCCCGCCTCAATTATTAGAGTGTTCAGGCTGAATCTGACTAACAAGTGTTTTATTGTGTCTTTTAGAAATGTGTGAATCTGCATGAGCACCACGTGACTCATTTACTATTTCCAGCAGCTCTAAAAGTGTGGTTTAATGGTGTTAGGAATTTCTGACCTAGCCAAAGTTTCTTTATCAACATGGGTCTGGTGGCCTTTGTGTCTCAGCTGTAGAGAGTTTTGTAGTCCTTACCTTCAATCTCGTCTCTTGTCAGCTCCTCGATAGCGGTGGTTTTGTTTGTCCTTATCTCAGGGTTATTTAGAAAAGGGAGCCCTATTTGTTTGGCTTGTAACTTTGTAGGTTCTTTTCCCCTCCTATTCTATCACTTGCAACTTTTGTGGTTATCCCTCTGGGGATAACTTGAAGATACCCGGGGTTGGGAATTGCAGTTTAGTGTTTTATTTTGGGGCAAAATGATCTTGAAAAAGTGACATTGTGATATTTCTTCTTTCCGTGATAGATAAATGTAAAAAAGGAAAAACAGGAAGTTATTCCAAACAAATGCAGTAAGTTTCGACAGGCTGAAATAAAGGAACTGAACATTTGAGTCCTACAATCATAATCATTTATTTTGAACTTTAAGTCTATTGTATCTGAGGCCCGCACTTTGGGGAGAAATGATATGCCCAACACCTTTTTATTACGATTATGATAATGATATGAAGTTTGAGAAATCAACGACAGAATCCGTATTAGCGCTAGCTAAAGCTAACACCAATCCAAAATACATTAAACATATTTTTTACCACTTAATTAGCAACAATTACTCCAAGGGTAGCTGAGTGAATCTGGTGTGAGAGTATTTAAAATGTGCACATGCTGAGTGACAGAACAATGCTTGTTAACATGAACTAATATATCTCAGTTATTGTGATACATTCAGACCTTTGTCCTTACCTCACCTTAAAGCTCATATTGGGATAACAATAAAATTGCGATTTTTTTTAGCCTTAGTCTGTTTCCACCATCTTATTTCATGGTTTCCTTTTTGTCTGTTTCAAGGAGCTGTGTTGCTGGTAACACTGTGCATCTCATCTGCATCCTGTGACAAGGTCCCTCTGATTGCACCTGTTTCATGCTACTGTTAAACATCTATTCAAGGTCTCTTTTCGCCCCTTCTTACACTGAATAAAATTAAAATGTGAGGTCTGGGTACCTCGACAAGGGAGCACATCATGTTGTTCTTTTAAAACAACATCTCAAACTTAAGCTTTCTGTATTTGAATGGACTCAAACCCTGGTCTCCTGGAAGAAAACCTCACGTTGTCTAACCCTGTGTTTCAAAGACAGGGTCCCAAACTTCTGGGGGGTCGGCAACGGGTATTAGGGAGGTCATGGTGTGTGTTTACTGTTACTACTGGTGAGTATTGTTGGGACAGAATTAATAAAATACTGTTTACAAAAACCCACATGGATGTCGGGAATGCATAACAAGTTTTTTTCATTGTTAATGAAATAAGAAAAACCATGGTAAGAAATGACGTATTTCATTTTAGGTCGTTGTTGCGTAAACAGAATATATGAAATTTGTAGGCCTGTCCTCGACTAAGGATTAACAAAGTCGTGCCTGATTCGTCCGATGTCTCCTGTAGCTGACGATTTAAAGCCAAAAAAAGATCAAATCCACACAATTTAAATCCAAAACGATCCACAGAACTCTTCATAAAACTCATTTTTTCACACTTGATAGAATCCTATAACCAATGAGAACCATTGTTGAAAGGAGGTGCCTCCCCCTTTTCTGATGGCCAATTGCATTTGACAACTGACATCTCTTGTAGCCAATGAAATTCTCTCAACATGGATATGCTGCTTCTATCAAACTGCAGGGTGTTTTACTCATACACACACTGAGGAGACGATTTAAAGGACGAGTGGTTTTCAGAACTGCATAAGGTGATATTTAAACCAAGATAGGCTCTGAGTCATGAATTATTTGGAGAAAAGAGACATATTTATGTAAACTTAAACATTATGCACCCCCATAAAGCTTGAATGGAATGAGCCTTGTGCTCGAGTGTGAGGCTGGCAGTCGACTGAGGCTCTGACAAACGAATCATCAAATATTCCGCTATATGGCATCAGCTCTAGAAATGTTGCAAGAGAGGGGGTCCCCACCAGACGTTGCAGATTGCTGTATGGGGGTCCTTGGCACGGCTAACACATCCATCTACATCAGTCTGTTTATTACGTCATCTCCCGCGACCTAAAGCATGATGTGTTACTGCTACATGGGTTTTAAACTAAACTGAAGTGTAAAATTTCTTATCAGTATGAGTACCAACAGGGAAGAAGAACAAACTGCAGCAGTATTTTACATTTAATTATTGTAAAATAATTAAATCAGATTCCATTAAATAGTTAATATCACTGACATGCTTGTTCATTAATCCCTTTAGTTAAACAATGCAACATGTGGCCTAACACTTTATAAACATAGTAACAGCAATGAGCCCCGCTGACTGGCCATGCTAATGAGCGTCAGACTTAGCATTATATTTTTCCTTCAATGTACAAATAACTTTCTGTCAGCGGAGATAAGCAGAGAATCATTACAGTCATTTTCTTAAACGGTAAAAGCCATTATTGTGACAAAAAGCCGATGAGCACACTGCCCCTCGGCTCTTATCCTCTCATTGTGTGTCAGTGTGCACAGTAATCCTGGGGGAAGAGGCTGATTCAGCACCACGGACAGCAGCTCCCGCCTCACATGCTTCTTCTTCTTCTGCTTGGAAAAGAAAACTCCCCAGCAGCTGGTGGAAGCTGTGGACACTTTTGGATGCAGGGCTTAACCCTAACTTACTGTGAAAGTATTTTTAACCACATTCAGGCAACAAAACGATTTGTTTCAGTTCAGGAAAAGATCCTGGTTTGGGTTTAAAAAGTCACAACATTGACACAGGACACTAACAGCTGTCTCTCAGGTGAAAACCCTCTGTTTTCTGCCCAATCACAGCTCAGATGCACAAGATATCACGGTGCAGAAGTGCTGGACGACAAAACTAAGTTTAGTTTTGAGTGAGTTCTGCAGCGTTCCTTTAAGGATGAGCAAGCAACTCCAAAAGTGAGTACAGGCCATAGACTGTAAATATTAATGGATTGAGCCTGATTGATGTCAACCATCTGTTCCTGCAGGGGGCTTTGGAGTCCCAACGATGGCGGTCTCCATGCTGGAAATCCTGTCTCAACCTAACTTTCAGTCAACCTAACAACAGGCTGAGAGCTGGAGCTGAGGCGGGTATTAAGCCTCTTGACAAACTGTTATGACATCAGGTCTTCTACGCGCCTTATTGTGAATAACTCTTATCCTTCATCAAATCAAAACAGATGAGTTATGAAAAAATTCAGCCCCCGTACAGTTTGTGCTGATCGAGACATGAGCTAATCACACCTATTTCTTTTTTTGAACCAGGCTGTAAACATGTTAATATCTGCTTTAAAAACTGGCTTTGTTGAATGGGTGTGTATGTGACTTCCTTTGCTTCTCGACACTTGAGGAACTGCAGGATTTTTCTGCATAGGCTTCATTTTTCAACACAGGTAGTTCCCACTTGGTACGGGCTGACTGTACAGCATGAAACTGGATAGCATTGTGCCCAAACAACAACACTGCAAAGCACTCAGAGACCCCTGCAGGTGCTTGCTAAGCTAACGGCGGTATGTGCAACATAATCTGATGTGACTCAGGTGTCTGCATTAACCTTTTTTTTTTGCATCTTTCTTGACTTTAAGCAACTGCAATTTAAGTAAAACATGAGTCTGAACTCCCCAAGCTGTCCAAACACACAGACTGAACATCACACTCCCCAAATCCTCTCCTGTCATCAGGCACACAAGCGCTCATAGTATAAACCCAAACTTTGCCATTATTCGTTTGTTTCATCAACAATACAAAGGAGGAAAAGCAGACATTTATCAGTCACAGTTTATTACCTCTACAGAGGTTCAGCTTCATACAGACATTAGTGAGCACCATCTACCCATTAGTTACCTGAAGGCCAAAGGAGATCACTGATGACCCATTAACAAGTAAGTCGACAGAAACTCAGAGAAAACAACCTTGATACACATGCTCAAATGTATAGAGAGCGTGCTGCAATCAATATAAATGATGCAGCCCAGCGGCACATGTTTCCCACCTACATGTGCAGGGTGAGAATCACAGGTGGGTTCATTATGTGGAGCATAGAGGTGTCTGCCTCATTAAACACGAGTCGGATCAGTAAAAATCATCAAAAATCATTCCAGTGAGACTCTAGGTGTTCAATGCAAAAGAAAGACACCCTGCTCTTTAACATATTGTGATAGATTATAGATTGTGTTAGTATGTACAGTGGTAGTGTTGGGAAGTTTGACCACATCATACTCAACGAACTGAAGCTATTTTTATGATGTTTAGAGACAAACTTCCTCCAGCCTTAATACGCCTTACTGTCTACCTGTTACCCATGTTTCAATTGATTTTTTTCTATTTCTTTTTTTTAAAGCTTCAAGATTTAAAATTTGACCTTTATGGAATTTTTAGGGTCGATACCAATCGGCCGACATCAGCATTTCGAGTGACTATCGGTATCGACTAATTTTATCGCAGACATGCTCAGATATTTCTAGATTTATTCATCAGTCAAACAGCATTTCATTTGAGTTTAATTGTATTACACTAGCAGTTCTCTTTCACCAGCAGAGGGCGCTATATGGATTACAACAAGCGTCACCACTCTCCAGAGTGTCGAGCCCTGATGAATGTACATGCTCAGTTACTTTCCAGTCGAGTGACCATCTTGTCTTTTTTAAATATATTTTCCACAAGTGTTTGATAACTGCATTGGATAGATCAACCATCATGTGTCGTTATATTTATCTCTACAGAAACTAAGAAAGATATCGGCTGATATATTGCTATCAAAAATATTTTTCCCTCCCCAATAATGAATTCAGTATCGGCCCCAAAAATCGGTCAGGCCCTATAAATTGAATTCCATACATTTGGTGCCTTTCAACAGAGACCTGTATAGTAGTCCGGATTCAAACGAGGCCTGGAGGTATTTTAGAAATCAAGTAACTTGATTGAGTGAAGGAATCGTTTCAGCCCTACTGTTGATTCATCTCTACACGTTTGTATTACGTGGTGTAAGAAGTACTGCTTCCCCTGCATGCAGCTGGTGTTAACTAATGATCAAATGAATCGTACTGTATGCTGCTGGTGTGTACGTTAAAGTGAAATCCTCATTCATCAATCTTTTCTTCTCAATCAATCAGTTACGCTTTTTTACCCCGATAATGCTGCTGGGTAAAACTTTCTCTGGAGGATCCGCCCACTCACTCCTCTTTAGGATGCAGTCACTTTCTGTGGGTGGAGAAGTTTTCCTGTGACGGATTGTGCCTGCAACCAAAATTTAATTTAGGAAATTGGGGCAGATACAGAGTTATTCTATTACAGTACATCAGATATTTGTCTCTTCTGCAGCTCTTCTTTGTGTTACAGCTCAGTCCAATGGCTCTATTTTTGGGATAAAAATCTAATACAGCACAGTTTTTTAGTAAATTATGTCAAAGGGAAGGATGTGCAGGTCGGTGGTCTCTACTGAAGATAACCACTGAAAGTCGACACATGCATCCACATATAAGATGTACTGCCCAATCAAATTCCCCCCCCCCCTTGTATCCCAAACGTCTGCCTCATTTCCATTGTGCTTGTGAGGCAGAAGCAACACCTAATCATGGAAAATGCCGGAGTGTCCTCAGCTCAATGGAGCAGCAGTGGAGACACTCATGACCCGTGAATGCATTTGTTAACCCTGAGGTCGGCCAATTCAAACAAAGTGTTATCTTAAAGAGCCAGGCCTCCTCTGTAGAGCTCTGTGATCACTTCCTGCTACAGCCAACAACAAACAACACATCACGACTAGAGCCCGACCGATAAATCGACCGGCCAATAATATCGGCCGATATTAGTATATCCACTGACTATCAGTATATGTGACTTTATGTGTCGATTTTATGAAATTAAATAGCATTTAATTTGAGTTTCATTGTATTACACTAGCAGTTCTCTTTCACCAGCAGAGGGCGCTATATGGATTATATGAAGCATTATCACTGTAAAGTACACGTACATGCACAGTTACTTTCCAGTTGAGTGACCATCTTGTCTTCATTTTATATCTTTTTCAGTGTTTGATAACTGAATTTGAGGGATCAACACAATAACTGTGTCTGTGTATCTCCATCTATTCCCAAAGATCGAAAAAGGTCAAAGAAAGATATCGGCCGATACATCGGTATCAGATTTCTTTCTCCCAAATATCGATATCGAGCATAAAACTCACATATCTGTCAGGCCCTAATTACGACCACCTTTTACACTTCTTTCTAAGTTCAAATAAGTATTCATACTCTACATTTTAAATTCATGCTTTACAGTCATAGTTTACTTTACAGCGATAGTTCTTATCGCACACCACAAGTAGGCCTGGGTGATATGTCAAAATTTTATCATGATAAAAATTTCATATCAGTCGATATCAATAATTATCACGATAATTGTCAATAATTATTTCTTTCAAATTTAAGCTGATTTGTGTTCCTGATTGAAAGTTGAAGAAACCAGATGGTTAATTAAGGTTTAATTATTCTTTATTGTCAGAACATTACAAACTACAATTAAACAGAAACATTTAACTATCATAAAGTCAGAGCACAGAGCTGGAAAATGCTGATATGATAGTTTGCTGCTGGGCAGTAACACTTACTGGCCCGCTGCTTACTGAGGGTCCACACCACAGACTGTTTATATTATTTACAATACGGTCCACAATAACACTCGTTCATGACGTTTGGATATTTATTTTCTTCAGTGTGTTTTAATGGCTCATATTGTTTTAAATGGGGGGAAAGTGAGTGTTAGCTGTTTTAGTTGCACTTCACTTCGGCACAGTTAACAGAGCCCTTTACTCTGCCTTTAAGCGGCCTTTCTTGTCATATTGTTGACGGTGTTTTCTCCTGCTTTGAGCCGGTAGGATCAGCGTTTCCTTCAGTGCTGCGATCGCTAATTTCGTCTGTATTTTCATTCCGCTCCGAGCGTCTGTAAGCCGCCTACCCATATCCCATGATTGGCTGTTCGTCTTCAATTTTTTCTTCCCTTTAATATCGGGTGGCATCTAGCGTTGAAGGTGCATTAGCGCCGTTTCCCAGCAGTTGGATGGTGTAATTACAGGTTGAAATATATCTAACTTTTATTGAACAGTTTTAATATTTATATTGACAAAAATTATATTGCGATAATTATCGTTATCGTTTTATCACCCAGGCCTAACCACTAGTCTACATAGAGTCCGTCAGTGGTAAACACTAGATTAGGACAATGTTTCATTAATTATTTTTAATAAAGGTAGAAACCACCACCACTTCTCTTTGGTTTCTGCAGATTGTCATAGCACTAAAGCTCTAAAGGTCAAATGTCAAAAAATATCCCCCTAAAAGTGACAAATGTGTTTTTTTAAATTCCATCTGAGTCATGTTGAAGAGATTGTGTTAGTTTGTTGTAGGACTGGCAGTTTGTCAACAGAGCCACTGTGGAAGTGATTTTGTGATGCAGCTTCTGGACTCGACCGCAACGTTTGTCTCACATCTGCGTGAATTAAAAAACAAGCAGCAGCAAAACGTCTTTCTACGAGCATCGTAAACAGAGACAAGAGACGTGTGTGTGACACTGTGAGCAGCACAACACAGAGGTAAACCCAAAACACCTGCTGGACAAGCTGCTCAAACACAAGTGTTAATCTGGTGTTAAAAAAATAGGAGATTTTAATTTTCTCTTTGGAATTCTGTATCTCAATGAATCCTCAGATTGTAGCCTAAGATTTGAGATTTTAAATGGGTTCATCGTGTAAAGTAGACATCCCCCCCCCCCCCCCCCTTAATAGTTAAAACATTTTCTACAACAAGGAGAAAGCAGATGTGACCTGATGGCTCAGTGCTGTACTTAGTGCAGGTGAGAGGAAAGAAAAAGAGGAGACACAGCAGAAAAATGAGAACTGGGCCTCTGCTGTTTCCTTCAGCACTTATAATTGCAGCCTCAGAGATTTTTATTCTGTCTAGCACACATCTGCAGCTTCCACAATATGTACATCATCCAGGCTCTCAGCCTCCAGGTGCTCGTGAAAATGTCCTCCACACGTATGAACAAATACACCCTGGCTTGCTACTTTCTGGATCTTTGTTCTGCAGGCTCATATATATAACCCGTCTTCCTCTGCTCTCCCCGAGGTCAACAGAGCAACAGTATTGAGCCAGAGAGATAAGGCAGCAGATCTGTGCAGATAAAACATCTAGGTTACATCCCAGTGGATGCTCTGAAACCCGACTTGAAACATTTTTATTTTTTTATTTCTTTACCTCATTCTAACACGTGATGTATTGTGTGAGATCGTCAGGAGAAAATGGTGTCCAGAGGGGCCACAGGAATGTTTCACACCTGTTTCTTTACTCTGAAATATAACCTGTGTTGCATAATGTTGAACCTTTTATCCCAGCTGAATGTTTTACAACCATAAACTGACAGCTTGTTATGGAGGAACCTGACAGCTGAAGCGACAGTGTGGTTTTCTTTGGGGGCTTTGGGTTGTCTAAATTGCAGTGACCTGGAATCCAGCTGGAGTGGAGTTTACTTTTGCAGAGAGGATCATTTCAGTCTTATGCACTGCTGTAAGAAATAATAGATACTGAACCGCCTTACATCGTACGCCCTGTTTTACACAAAGACTTCCGATGAAAAAATAACCTTTTGTTGAATTCAGGCTGTTCATTAACATGACGGCGTTTTGGCTGACTGAAAATGCTAACTTTTAAAATCAGC
This sequence comes from Labrus bergylta, assembly GCF_963930695.1. NCBI lineage: Eukaryota > Metazoa > Chordata > Actinopteri > Labriformes > Labridae > Labrus > Labrus bergylta. Next base: position 25,045,792 of record NC_089209.1, on the reverse strand, counting down.
ACCAACAGTGGCAGTTCTCGAGTGTGTCGGGTCCCTAAGCAAAAATTAATTGGTGGGTTGTTAGGTGTGGGTGTTTCTGCTGCAAATATTCAATGATAAAATCGTGAGACAGACTTTGTCTGTCTGGATGATCTCAGAATTCATTCGGCCGAGGTCAGACCACATGGCTGACCAACTGACAGTATTGCGTATTCTGTTAGCAGGTATACCCTACAAATTATTTTCTATTTGGATACACTTCTAATAGGCTAAAAATGTGACACACATATACATTTCTTCAGCCTCAGTTAATCACATATCCTTTTCAGCTCACAACATACACTTGGCTCCTATCCAAATATAGCTCTGCAGCTATGAGATGTTTTACACATAGCTACACAGACCTAAAAGAAGAATCACCCTTATTTAAATGATATATCCACCAAATTACCAAGATGAATGAATTCATGAAAATTCATTCCAAAAACGTTCATCACCATTATGTCTGCTTATAACGCTTACTCCCACACAGATAACTCCTCTTCATTTTCCTTTAATTTCTTTGACAAACTTCGATTTTCAATGCATGCCATTTTTAGCAGGGCATGGAGAGGGAGTGCTGTCAGATGGGGCCCCCTTAGGGAGGTTTCCTACTGTCATTGCAAAAGTTTTACATTTTGAGCCACTGCTGCGGTCGAAGGTTTGTCGGCCCTTGGGGGCCCCCTACTGGCAGAGGGCTACAAGCAGCTGTGTGCCTTGCCTGTTGACAAGCGGCGCCTCTGAACACCACTCTCCATGGCGGAGTAAACTGCAAACTGGAACATTTGACACATTTGCATTACGGTTCCAGTCCATAGTCATGAGCGAGTAAGTGGACTAAATCAACAATGGAGGACTCCCGAGTTCTGTTTGTGAAAGTTTACGTTAACACAAGCTTCTCTGCGTTAGCTATCTGTGTATATTTACACCTCACCACTCTGTAGAGGGAAGAGTTTGTTCCTAGTGAAGAATGAGATGCATTTATCAAACTGCTTTCTGTACACTGTCAGTCTGTGAGAGGGACCTTTAAGAGGAGTTAAAGGAACTAAAAGCTACTATCTTCTTCAGTCCGTCCTTTCTCTAATGATCATGAGTCTACTATTCTGTTGCAGCTCATGAATATACTCATCATTCTTTATTAACCGATGTAACGTTTCCCTTTATCTAGCTAACATCTCTTAAACCCTCAGAGCGATCCTCTGCACACTCTGGCCTCTAAACCTCGTCCTGACAGAGCAGGAAGGTTCTCCTCACAGTTACAGATGACTTGGCTTATTGTCCAAGAAAGAAAAAAAAAACGGTCTAAACCCGGCTCTGTCACAGTGAAACACATTAAATATTGATAGGATTTTTCCTACTTTTACTGCAGAATATTTCTAGTTTCCAGCCTCCATGGCCTTTGACACGTTCTTTATGAAATCCCTTTGAGTATTAAAAGAGCCGACCTGACTGCAGAATCAGAGGACCGACCTGAGTCTGCAACAAACCTGTGAGGAATGCAGACATCCTTCTTTTTGGAAAAACTGCAAACTTTGAAACGATTCCATGAAAGTCAAGACTTCTTCACAAACTCTGCAGCAAAGGCACACAGCACACAGCGTGTTTGCAGCTATCATGAAGAAGCTCTTACTCGACAAATTAACCACTGACAAGTAAAAAATGATCTCCTGAAATCCAACATTAACCCACTGAAAGGTAGTTACAAGAATAGTTTAACATTTCTTTCAGACAGAGAGCTGACTAAAACATGCCTCCTGATGTGCTGTTGAATGTTTAAAAATGTATCTCAGTGTGTATACTGAATGCATCTTCAATAGCCCTTATGTTTTGTGTTTTACAATTTAAAAAATGGGTTCCTAACTAGTCAAATTAAGCGCAAGCCTTCCTCAAGCTGGGCACTTGGAAAATCTGGAAAATGTAGGTACAAAACTAGCTGAGTTTATTTTCATGATGCACAGAGACTCGCAACACTTTGGCTGCTGAGGATATAAATATGTATTTTCAAAAACACAACATCTCCAGCCTGACCGGGCTCTTCAGTCTGTACCCGCCTTTAAGCTTTAATAACTCAACTGCTGGTTCTGTCTGACCGCACTTTGAGCTGTCACTCTGTGAGAATTAATATAACGTACACCTCAAAGATGCCAGCGAGCAGCCATTCAAATAATCCCATTTTCGAGTGAACTTTCTGATCGATGACTCGTCCCATGATGCAACAAACACTGAAATGGAGCCGCTCACAGCTAGAGCGCAGTAATCGATGGTGCTGCAACGGCTCAGAGACACTAAACCTCATGAAACATTCAAGTAGTTAAATGTTGGAAATAACTCAAATCGTCATAACGATGATCCAAATTGACAGCATGAGTTGCACCTCATACTGTTTCCTTTTAGTGTTACTGGATAGAAATCGTTTGTTTGATGAACAACCAGGACAGCACACCATGAACATTAGTGCATAATGTGTGTTTTTTATATTGGTTGCATAAAGTGGAACAGGAACAAAGCTTTTATCTCATAAAATGTTGGCCCTTTTTTTACGCCTTACTCATAAAAATAATTTCCTCTCCTCTGGATTTTACAGATAGAATAACTTTTAGCACACTTAGAAAGGAGCATTTTGAGCAGACCAACAAAGACAGAAGTGCAGAGTAGAAGGGGGCACTCTCTGTGAAGGCTAAATCCAGTTTTTTCTGAGATGAGAGGCTCCATCACTCCACACACTGATGTCTTACTTTCAATAATCAAAATGAGACAAACTCAACATTTACCAAAGATTTTGATCATATCAACATCTTTGCATTTTTTGGGGATTATTTACTAGAAACAGTAAAAAATCTGCATCCACTAAAACTACACTAAAGGAGCAATAAGTAAGGTATCTACTGAATAAAGTGAGCTCACTGTATGATCAGACATTAATGAAACATGCTATGTTGAAGTGCTGGCTTCTCTGACAACAATGCAGCAGCCAGTATGTCCTCCTTCTAACTTTAGATTCTGGTCCTGAATGCTCTGGATTTGTTTGGACCAAAGAAGGTAGGCGGTTTCAAGGCACCCCCACACGGCCGTTTTGGATGCCCCTCGGTTTACCAGATATGAGAGCAGTTATCAGGTCAACAGGTGTTGTAGTGATGGAAGCGGACAAGAGAAGTGGTTCAGATAGAAGTGATTGTACCCGACCTAAAAAGCCTCTGCATGTTTCTAAGAAGCTCCACGAGCAGAAACGTGCTCAAACTAGGATCAATGTTGGAGATGATTTTGAAAAATGGAGAGAGGTTAGAACACAGAAAGGTTTACAGACCCATGCAGAGCTGGATAAACACTGAAGCTTCAGTGTCCACCACATGGCAACCTGTGTGAGTATCGACTCTAGACTGTCTCCAATGTTTTGAACTTTAACTGCAGTACCCATTTCAAACACTAGGTGTCAGAGTTAAATATTGCTCCTTTAAGAGAGAAGGAGTTATGTCTTGTGACAAAGTTAGAATCAGAATGTTGTAATTTAATGTAGACAATAACAGATTTGCATAGTTAACCATAAAAGCTTAACAAAGATCTACTATAAGAACACGACATCTGGGGAGCAATTCCCTTAAAAAAAGCAAAAATCACAAATAAGTGTCTTATTGTAACTTTTTTGGTCCTATATCGAGGATAGTTTAGGGACTTGATCCTATACACAATTTAATTCCTTGAAGGATTTAAGCCTCAACAATCCCGACATTTCTACATTTCTATATTTCTAAATTTCTAAATTTTCAGGCGCCATCTACAGCGAGTGGCGTTTGTGAGCAGCTCCTTCCTGTGGTTTTTATGATCCCCTGTGGCAGATAATCTAACGGGATTCATTGACCTTTGACATCAGCTGATAAAAGTCGAAGAAGATCACTCATCTAATCCGTCTCTTTTTCCCTCCATGTCTGACAGACCACTTATAGTGCAGTGAGCCGCCCTTTGATTATGTAACACTGTCACATCCTGCTTTGTCCCTTTACATTATTAATGAGGATAAAAGCCCCCCCCCCCCCCCCGGCCCCCCCTGCTCTGACCACAGACCTCTGCATTACATCTTCCAGCACGCACTCCCAGCAGACTCCACGGAAAAATGAAAACAGTATGAATTAAAAAGGGGCCGTTAATTTCTCCCGATGATTATCCTGCCAATCGTTCAGCAGTATTTTATCTCAGCATCAGTTCTTTAGAAAACATTAATCTCCTCGAGCGACAGAAACCAATAAAACATTCAAACTTTTTAAACTGTGCTCAACAGTTCTTTTGAGCGGCGTGCATGCGTGCGTGCAAAGGCTACTCTTAATTGCATTTTGGCTCCAACCTGCTTCTCCGGCTGCATCTACTTGAACCCTAATTACAGAGGTCTGCCTGTGCATGAAAGCAAGGTAATAGAATACGGCCTCAGGTCATCACATTTAATAGTATGACTCATCATTAACACTCGGCAACAGCCATCGATCGGGAGTAAGTGAAAAGAATACTTGAAAACAAGGCTGGGGAGGGGGGGGTGCTAAGTGCTCCATCAGATAAAGAAGAGCCATAACTCACAGTCTGGATGGACAGAGGCTGCTGGTGTTTTTCTCACTCCTGAGGAGGCTCACATTACTGCTCATCGGCATCAGGCTGCACAAACAGACATCCGCTTCCGCTCACTCGTATCTGGTGGTCCAGATATACATGGATTTGGAAAGCCACTTCTTCGTCCAGCTTACTTTTAAAATATTTATTTGGGAGAAATCCTTGTCATGAAGCAATATCACGACAAGTAAAAAAATTGTGAAAGAATGTGCGACTTTCTGATCCAGTAGACGTCACACTTGAGCACCAGCATGAAACCAAAACAAACTGCTGTTTGGCCACACCTCCTCTATTCTGAAGCCTCCTCTCTCCTCCAGAAACACACCTCCAACCCCTCTCCACACACGTTCGCAAGAAGGAGTTATGAATTCCACTTCTTTCACTTTCTCCTCCTAGCTATCTTCTAAGCTTTTCTCTTTTTGCTGCACCCAACAATTAAAGATACAAGCACACACTTGAATTATACACACACAGGCACACACACACACACACACAAATACGCAAACAGGGCCCTCGAACACCATCAACATACTAAGTTGCAAAATGTTAATGGATTTCGTGCTTGTCTTTGTTTTGTCATTGTTTATCCCGTGCATCGTATCGTCTTGTCTATCACTCATCTTGTATTGTTGTATCGTTCTGCATCAATTAATAAAAATAAAAAATAAAAATAATAATAATAATAATTAGAATGCACCATAATTATTAACCATTAGGTGTAAGCTGTGGACCAAAATTTCCTGTTGCCTGTGTCCTGCATTGTTTAGTCAGCATGCTAATGTTAGCACTCTTTAGTTAGCTCGTAGCTTCACACTGCACATAAAGTGATCTAAACACACTTATGTGACATCCAAATAATCAGTGAGTATGTTCTTCTTCTTTCCTCTAGTCCTTTACTAAAACAGCTTTCATAAACAAGGTCGTCCCATCCATGTAAAGATGGTGTAAACACAGCTCTGACAACAACACAGCCAGTGGGACTCGAGCTTCTCAATCATTGTAGACAGTCATGACTCAGAGACACATTTCGCTTTATTCATGTGTAAAATGTTTCTCATTCTACCTTTAAAGGCAAATTGCATGAAATCAAACCTCTCCCTCTTATATAATTGACCTTCCAGTAAAAGACTCATCATGTTAAAGGTTAAACTAAAGACTATAAACTCCCTTCAGACCTTAGAGCTCCTTAAATCTGGATCCAGACACAACCTCTGATTTTTCACTGCAGCTCTGGCTCTGATCCCTGAGAGTCGACATCCCCTGACATTTTAACACAACGCTCGTGTAAAACTCAGCACTAAATCCAAATATTTAAAGAAAATCAGGGCAGGGCAGCTCATAAAGTGTGTTATGGGAGAAAAGTAAGTTGTTAACTGGAGACGTTTTTTATCCGACAGGATCCTGAAGCAGCTTGTAAAAGTGTGAGCAGGTAATTCTTAAGTACACACTGTATAACTCTGGGCTCGTTTCCACTCAATTTCTGCTTACTCCTGCCTGCTAGACGCTTTAGCAACAACTTCCTCAAATTGTCAAAGCTATCTGTTTTACACTCATAATAGCCTCAGCGGCTCCTCCAAAAGCCAAGAAGCCGCGGAGAAGCTGCGTCCGCCGACAGTCTGCCAACACTGCAAAGTATTTCATGATTATTGTTTCTCTCCTCAGGCGCTCAAGATTTTTGAATCTTTAAAATGTTCCGTGTAGCTAGATACTTGCAAGCTCTCCCTCCCCGGGCCCTGCGGGGGGATGCAACGCGCTGCCAAAAGACATCGGTTGCCATGGCAACGCCGACAGCACCTCCTCATAAAGGCTCTAATTGATAGCAGCAGATAGCTGCAGAGAATTAAGTATCACGCCCCAGATCACTGGTGCTACATGAAGACAAAGCCACAGAGAAAAAAAACCCATGTGCAGAGCGATGTGTGGCCAACGCCGGCTTCAGATGGGAGTAAGGGTGCTCTGCTGGGACAAATCTGCTCCCAAAATCCTGAAACAGTCTTTTAATAACCCACATTTGAAGTTATGTTCATTCCTCCAACAACACTGTTCCTCTTGCTAAATCTTTCAGTTAGTATGCTGCATTAAAGTTGGAAAATATCGCCTCTTAGTATCTTGTTCTTTGGCTGGTATTTCAGCTGAGAAAAAAATCATTTCAAGTAAAAAAATAAAACAACCACTTTAAAGTTGCCCCACGGGAGAAAACTTTCTGAAAGATGTGATGAACCGTCCTCTCATTGGGAGAGGCAGAGATGCCGTCGCTCTGCTGAAATGACTCGGAGTAAATCAGCTCTTTGCCTGAAACATAATTAGAAATGATTTTTGCATTTACTACGGCAGTGTGTTATGTCTGCGCATGTCAATACAGCTCGAGTGGTAAGTCGTTTTTTATGGCTGAGTTTCAGCAGCAGCAGCAGTGGAGGCTAATGCGGAGTGAGAAAGTATTGAGCTGTGATTCAACAGAAGCCAAAGTTTGGAGGGAAAAAAAAAAAAAGATCTGACTGTATCTCTGTGTGTCTGTCTGCACAGATGGAGCAGACAGACACTCCGTTTTTTTTTTCTTTTTGTCAACACAGTGAGCTGGATGAAAAAGCTTGCACAGACAGAGAGGACTGCAGAGTTTGGAAAACAAGCAAACAGAGAAAGTAACTGTGGACAGACATATGAATTTAGACGTCTGTACTGTTTTTATACCTGACATGACAGACATGACTGCAGATATCAAAGAGTTTCAATATAACGTACCAGTTCAGGATACACAGGAGTGTTTCCCCAATCAACCATACATTTGGGGTGGCTCCCCAAAGCAACCTCTAGCCACCCCCAAAAGTAAGGCACAAAATAATTGAGTTATAAAATGTACATATTTTGTGTGCACTTGTTTAATTTTAGCAGCACACACGTTTCACTGTCCTGTTCACCTAATTGAGAAATACATTGCCATGATTTTGGATTTAGTCGGCAGCAACATCCTGAGGAGTCTCACTTGTGTTAAAAGAAATAGCACACACTCGAACGCTCTCACTCATTAATCATCTGGGACAAAATCGTGTTCGGATCAGTATTGTGTTCAAAACACTTTGTCTGACAAGAATCATTTAGAATAAAAAATTTGTGATTTTCACCTTTAAGTTTAATGTACTTGATATTATAGTCCCTTCACGTCTTGGTTACAGCATGTAGGCAACGTTCGACATGGGGACGTATTGGACTGTAAAAAAACATGTTAAACACAGCAGACAGGCAACGTGAACATCTTCTTAGCTTAGACACAATTAGTCTTAAGTCTCAATTTAAAAACCTTCCTTCATTTACAACAAACAAAACAGAGGGGGAAAAATCAGTAAATATCAGATCTGACGTTTCCTCTGTCAGATAAAAGTGCAAACTGAACACATTGTAAGCATGAGCGCCCCCCATTGGGATGTAACCCCTCACCCTGGATGTGTTGGAGCTGCCTTTGAACCGCTGAGCAACACAGGCCTGGCTGTTAAAGAAAGCCATAACGGCGGCCATTATTTATGTGTTCAGAAGTCAATTACACAGCAGCGGTCATAAATATGGATCCATGCAAAACGCCAGCACAACGTCAATCAAAGGCTTTAAAGTGCAAACACTGCAGAGAGGGAGATAGTGCTTTTCATTGTTTGCACCAAAGAAAAAAAAACACACATGCACTGAAGGCGAGCAGGCATATACTGTATGTTCGACCCCACCACAATATGTAGCTGTGACATGTCAGCGCTCACTGACACTAAAGAAGGGAAATTCATGTGCAAGATAACATCATGTTTACTTTACCAACTATTTGAAGCAAACCCGTCTCATGTAGTTGATTTGTAACCCCGTGTCCACTTAACATTTCTTCCACGATTTGCTCCGTTACAAATACACAGCAAGTCTATTGTAGATGGAGTACGCTGCAGGCACGCGTCAAGCTGGACAGAATAGAATGACCCGGACAGGAAGTAAGACAAGGAAATGCAAAGAGCGTCCAGTCAATTTCAAAATAAAACACAATTTCAAATTTTTTTTCATCACTTTATCAACATAACGCCAAAGCAGGCACTAAGTGCACAACAAATCATCCTCAGAAGGTCAAAGCAACATGTTTGTTTGCACGTTTTAGCTAATCATGGCTGCGCTCACATTCCAGAAACAGTTCCAGTGGGGCAGGGCGCTCGCCATGGCGAAAACACGTAGTATGTGGAACAGACGGGATCCAAAGAAAGTACTGTAGTGGAGCACACAAATTACTGGAGGCTAATTAAATTTGGTGCAAAGGACTAACGTTTCTACGCTCAGAGTCAATTACCTGAAATCTAGAAATCTCAATTTGTTGTATTACTGTTTCTAAAAGTGCAACAATAAAATTGTATCCTCAGTAAGTAGATTCATTGATCATGTAGAGTGGTCATAATGAACACGAGTTTCTACAATGTGAACATTTGCTTCTTTTCTCTGATTTATGACAATGTCAATGTGGAATATGGTACCACTGTGTTGGGAAAAAAGCCTAATAAAGGAAATATCTACAGGCTTCTTCCCTCTTTCATTTAGCTAATGATAAAATGTGATAGTCCAAATGATCTGTTTTATAAATATTGTCTCTTTGCAGCCTTCGTTCTTAGCACAGGGTGGATATTAAATGGAAACAAACTGTGCAGGAAGGTGTAGAAAACAGAGGAACCAAAAAAAAAAAAAAATCTTGTAATTAAATGAATCCCGGGCCTTGCTCTGTGGCTGCGCTGTGGGAGGACACGGGAAATTGCATCAAGCAAATCTGGGGAGTGGAACCCATATGGCTAATGGATGTGGGTTATGATATTGTTTTGGAAGGCTCCACAATACGCTGTCCTTCAGATGCTACAGCACCACAGACCTCCACAAATCATTACCGCCAGATAATAGAACTCACTTGATCAGACCCAGGAGGAAGGCATGCCAAGGAAAAAGACGAAGGAGAGCGGTCTGTGAATAATGATCGCGGTCACCTTCGCTGTATATCACCACCCCGAGAGAAGATGACTGGGATAAGGTTGTCAGCGTGGAGGGCTGACGGATTTCTGCACCAATCCTCAGATTTCAATCCCACACCGCTTAATCTTCTCTGTCTGCCTCGACGTGCCACCAATGATCGCTTGCTAAACTTGAAATGAATCCATGTTAAAGTCATACAAACACATTAAAGGCAGAATATGAGATATGAGAAAGTAAAAACCTAGACAGATCGGAGGGGATAACTTAGGGAATTTAGCGGTCTGTCTGCTGGCTAAGGTGCCTCACTTGACCAGCTGAGAGTGAGAACATTTTGACAATTGTTAAAGGCTTAATATGTGATTTTTCACACTTAAATGTAATATAAATCAAGTATATCCTCTGAAAATAACTCTGTGAGTCATGACTGTCTACAATGGGTGTAACACCCGAGTCCCGCTGTCTGTGATGTTTTCAGAGTTTTCAGAGTCCTATCTTCACTTTGTTTACATCGCCTGCCGGCTGACTCCTCCCCTCGTGTATAAAAGTTGTTTAATTGAGGGACTAGAGAAAAGAAGAATAACATACTGTACTCACTGCTTAACTGTGTTTCTAGATCACGCTCATTTCAGGTAAATTTACATGCAGTGTGAAGATACGAGCATAATAAAGATCACTAGCATTAGCATGCTAACACAACAATACAGCGCAAGTTGTTTTGTTTTCATGCTGGTGCTCAAGGGCGACATCTGCTGGATCAAAAAGTTGCATATTCTTCCTTTAACGCAAACTGGCAAAGTAGGTTTGTCCATCTTGAACCTGGAGTGACGACACAGCATCACAACGCTCGGCCTCACGTCCACTGGAATGTCTTTCTCGCAGGAATTTATCAGGAAGTGGTAACCAAGGTCGTGTTGGTACAGTAGGTAGGTCTTCGTCTGAATATTGGATGGATTCAATTAGCGCTACAGCAAAGGCGAACGTGAGTGAAATGTATTAGCGTGCTTGGCGTGAAGGAGCGGCCGGATTGATGCACTGGAAAGGCTGCTGTAAAATCAAGACTGATAGACTAACTCTCTCCTGCTCTCTTTTCCCCCCTCACTGTTTTACTGGAGTTGGCAGCCTCGCTTGTTTTTTTTTTTGCTCTGCGCTTCATTTGTTACCCGGAGAAGGTCATCGGCGAGCATGTTCAGGCTCTTCCTCAATGTCCTCTGCCGCCCTGCCCACAGGAGCCATTAGGGCGATATGCTGTCCTGGCTGCTGCTAACTGTGTGCCTTCACGACCTCTGGGAGCTCAGATTACATCTTCGGCTACACATCTTCTGTTTTTCTCTGATTGAGATCCTCTGATGAGAGCCACACCAGGTAACGCCAAGCATTATGGGGTCGTGTGAAAGTTGTCTTAAGACCGAGGTGAAAGCGTTCCAAAGGGAATGAATCCACATTTTAAGATTCCTTTGAAAAAAACGAGCATTTTTTACTACTCAAGACATGCCATGATTCCAGTAATTTGTTTGAGAAGCCAGAGAGACAGGATTTAAGGCTAGAAACAGTGTTTAAATTAAATTATAAAACTGAACAGATTTGTATTAAGGGTTTTTGAAGATTCTTGTGAGTAAATGTTAAGAACATACAATGAAATACTGTCAGATACAGAATCCCATCTTTCAAACCTTAAATTTGGAGTCAGTAGAAATGTTGGTTTCAGCTTATAAACACAAAATTCAAACTGTTGCCCCTCCTCTTTGGCTCCTCCCCCTCTGAAGCTCACACTCACCGCAGGATGTAGTGTGTACGTTTACTGCTTGTACCTCCACTGAAAGCTACCTCACGTTAGCACAAGCTAACCGCCAGTTTTTCTCACCTGCGTGTCCAAAAGACATTAGGCAGACTCTGTGTCCACAGGTGAAAGCTAACCCAAGGTTCATGCTATTTGCTTGGTGTTTTCCCTCACTATAATTGTATTTTGCACCAATCATATTACCCGTCCAATCGCTAAATTGTATCCACTCCTAAACTCACCTGTGCTGTCATTGGCTGGAGGAAACACCAACTCCCCACTTAGAAACGTCCTGAGTCAACCTAAACTCGCAACTCTAGTCAGAGGACCAGATCTCTGCAGACACAGTCACCACCACACATGTACAGAGGCCCAGAAGTGATGAATGAAGTCTATATTTTATTTTTTAAGGAAAAAGATACTGACTCTGTCTTTAAAACTCACATAGTGTTACAATGCAGGGTGCATATCATAAACGTGGGCAAAGGTTTCAGATCATGAGGTAAACATTTGTTGGAGTAATTCCAGGATAAGTCTGCAGATGGCGCTAAACGGCTTGTTCTCCAAATCATGTGACAGTTCCCCGATATAAAACCAAGAATTTCAGTAGACGGCTTCAAACCTCTATGTAAGCCGTTGAAACCTCGTACATGGACTCTATTCTCCCAGCACTGGAGAGCAGCCCTCCTCTGGCAGCCCTGCAGCGTTCTGCCCATCCGGAAGGCTTCCAGAGAGCTGACCAATCAGAAAAAAGTGGGGTCTTAAAGAGACAGCAGCTGAAACAAATTGGTTCAGTCAGAGGCTTTTACTGACACCAGTATCAGATAAATAAGGAGTTTTTTGAGCTGCAACATAATGCACAGCTACTCAGTCAACCTAACGACAGGCTGACAGCTGGAGCTGAGGCGGGTTTTAAACCCATTGACAAATCGTTACAACGCGTCCATGTGTCCATCGTGGCAGCTATGCGTCTTATTGTGAATATCTCTTATCCTTCATCAAATCAAAACAAAAGAGTTATTAAAAAATCCACCCCCTGTACAGTGTGTGCCAATAGAAACATGAGCTAATCAGACTGATTCAGTTTTTTAAACCAGGCTGTAAACATGTTAATCTCTGCTGTAAAAACTGTTTTTTTGAATGGGTGTGTATGTGACATCCATTGCTTCTGCAGCCACCCTCAAGTGGACACTCCTGGAACTGCAGGATTTTGCACTTCTTTTTTTCAACACTGAAGGTTGCTGCTTGCACTGAACACACCTTCAGTCAGGCTCTTTAACACACTCCTACATTTTCAGAATGAACCTCAGACTGTTTGTAGATAGAAAATAAAAGCAGTTCAGCATGTGTGACAACAAAACCAACACGCCACTTTCAAAGAAGAAGCAATTAAAAGTGATACTTCAACATGATACTTCAAAATATGTCACATCTGGTGTAGATTCTTTTTCAGCCTGACATTTACCTGGAAGTCTTTCCACAACATTTGTTTTGCTGGCATTGTGCATTGTTTTTGTTAAGCCTTGCCGGGCTCCCCTTGTCATAACTCAGTCCCCCCCCCCCTCCCCAGGGGTCCCACGCCCCACATTGGAAATCACTGCATTAATACTGCAAACATGTTATGTAGCTGTCTGTTTTGATAACATTTCACATTTTGTAGTACGATAAAGTTGTGGGTATCTTTAACCAGAAGGAGTGTAAAAGAGTATTTAGAGATGAGTTTTACATCAACCATAATTGACGATGAGTGTCCTCAAGCAACTTTTCTCGAGTTTTCACCGGATTAGTGAAGTGTGAAAAATCGCTTGACTGATGTTCCACTCATGTTATTTTTACACCATCATGCAATATTGAAGCCTCGTACTGCAGACTTCTGAGTAATTGGAGATAAAAGTGAAACACTTTACTATCCTAGTAACACTCCTCATCAAACACTGAGATATCCTCATGGTTTTCTGGATTAAGAAGATTTAACAATCCTATTTTATCAAAAAGCAACTGCTTGCCTGATCCTCCTGTGATCTGCTGTCTCTCCTAAACCTAAAGTACTTGACATAGGTGATAGAAACGGCTTTGAAACATTTATTCCTGCTTGATTCTGTGTGAAGTCCGATGCCACTGAAGCATTTTCAAGCCTAAAAGATGTTGGAGTGCATAACTTGGATAACCCGGTCTCTCGAGGAGCTTGAAGCAGCACAGTATGATGCTGCCGACATCAAACCAGAGGACTGTAATATCAAACACACCCGGTGTCATCTCGTCTGCACTTTTAATCTTCATTCTCCCGGGCTGCCACAGAGCTCTAGGCACTTAACCAATAACAAAAGCCCTATTAGGAAGTTAATGCAGAATAATGATGACAGGCGGAAGCTCTGGAAATATCACCTGTCGTCTGAGACAAGACGGATGGTGCACCGGCACAAACACTGGGAAGAAAGTATGACATGTTGATCCACTCAATGTGTTAGAGGACCACTGAAATAATCCTCCCCATCTATAAAGACACCAACAAGGCAGTCTAAAGCTGAGTTACTGCGCCCATAAAAAGTGTGAAAACAGGGGGGAAAGGCTCTGCAGGAATTAAACTGTGGAGGGAAGTGCATGATCCAGAGAAACAACTCTGCATGATTTCAGTTTGCTCTCTACTCAGGCATGCACTTGCAAAGATTTTTTTTTGTCTTTGAAAAATACATGGTGTTTGATCATTGAGCTGCAGCACCAGGAGAGCAATCCTGCAGGGGTTGGGAAGTGGGGGGAACTCAAGTTTGAACAGCAAGGGGATCATTCATGTTAAAAACTAAGAATAAAAGCAAAGCTGAAAAAAGGCTGCAGAGATACTAAAGCAGAATTTACAATCTCTGCACCAAATGCCATAAGGTCACAATAAAGGGCTTCACTGGAGACCATGCATCTCCTTCTGCACTTCTTCATACACTGTTTTGCTCATTCGTACACAACTTGAACATCACAACTTGACACAAAGAGTAGAGGGATTTGTTTACCTGTTCGGCTTCCACCTCCGGACACGGCGGCTACCCTTCCATCCGGACACTCAGGAGGAGCAGCCGGGATGAAGCGGAGATCAGAGAGCCTCTCCGCATCTCCCCCCTGGAGGCGTGAGTGTGTGTGCGCTCTGGTTTAACACAGCAGGTGGGGAAGTGAAGAGTCCCCCCCTTCAGCTCGGATGTTCAGCTCCGATAGCCAGGTGCGCAAAAAAGGAAACAGACTCAAGACTCACAAGGCGTCCCGCCGGAGGAGGTCGGTACCTTTTCTCTTTCGCGGGACTGTTGAGGTAAATAGGAAGCCGCTCTGAAGTCCACCTGAAACCGGAGCGCCCTCCTCCAGCACCCCGCGGAACAGTGTGTGGCGGTGAGGACGCGTGGAGCTTGCTGTGGTGCTTCTGAGTGGAGGAGGCTGCACGGGGAGAGCCGGGGCGTGTTCCTGAAGGAGGAGGAGGAGGAGGAGGAGGAGGACGACGGATGCGCAAAGATGCTCAGCTCAGTGTGAGTGTTAAAAACTTTCTGTCAGAGTTATAGTCCCCAGATTTCTGCAGATATGTAACGATTTATTTTAGGATTCAGGGGCTGCAGGTGATTTTAAAGGGACAGGTCGGGCTGCCTGATATGGAAACATACAGGCCCTACATACATGTTTCCATACAGACATTTTGTCTCAGTGGGAGTCTTAGCCCTTTCTATAAATGCCTGTTTGCATAGCTTAATGATTCATGTCGTTGTTTGTTTCATTTTTACTGCACGAGGAGACAATCACAATCAGAGGGAAGACCACGATAAAACACAAGATTGTCTCTGACAGGAATTTGTTTTGCTGTTCTAAAACCAGAAATAGAGGTAACATACTTCCAAACAAGAAGCTATAGGTAAAATAAATAGCCCTTCTGGAGTCATTTCCCAGATGATGGATTATCATTTTAAAGTGTCATTGAAGTCAGGCAGGGGGTTGATAGTTTGATCCAACCATCACTGGATGTTCATCTGTGAAACCAAAATTTTGAACAATTCTGATGCCTGCATGTGACCAAAGCAGAAAACAAGACATTCTATAAACATATTTTAATTCTGTCACTACATCATGCAGACACAGCCTGCAGACTGGCGGTTCCTTATTGGTCCAAATAGTCCACTCAAAATGTAAACGTAAGTAATCGTCAGACAACACTATACTGCTCAAGTACAAGACTAGAACTGCAAAGAAATAAGATGTATAGATTTGTCCACAGGGGGCGCCAAAATCTGCACAAATTGATTTTCCTTATGGTAGCTTTCAAGCAGCTCACGATATGTAACTAAATAGTTGTTTCAACAGTCGATCTTACAGTACAATAACTTTCAAAAGATATAACAGCATCACTCCGATGACCTATCGCCTGTTTACTGCACTATGTAACTTTGGCAGCGGGCTGAAGTCATCTCGTCAGAGTGCGTACAGCTTTATGGCAGACGTCTCGCTACTAAGCTAAGGGGAGAAAAAGAGAGAGTGACCAAGGAGGAGGCTGGACTAGAGTGAATATTGGACAGGTTTTTACACTTTGTTGAGAGCTTCACAAAACAGTAGACTGGTGGTTTGTTGCCGTCAGACGGTTACAAAGTGGTTACACTATTCCCCATCCCCAGAAAGTATGGTATGATGATCTGTCTCACGGCTAACAGCAGAGTGTACATCCCTGCAGATATTATTCAGAACAGACTGGGATGTAATGTTAGGCTGTTCTGTTATCGTTGTCATCATCGTCTCATGTTTAGCATCTTTAGCGGTTGCGGAAAGTTATCTAACACAAGTAATGTCTCTGGTTTGATACAAGTAAATAAATAAATAAATCCATCTCACGCCAAAAAGTTGTCTCTTGGAGTGCCGGTGGACTAGTGGTTGATGCGCACACCCCATGTACAGAGGCTGTGGTCTTCTGGGCAAGCAGGCCGACCTGTGGCTTCTTTCCTGCATGTTGTTCCCCTCTCTCTCTCTCTCTCTCTCTCTCTCTCTCTGGGTTCCAGCTCTGTCCACTGTCTTATTTCTACAATAAAAATCACAAAAATTAATCTTAAAAAAAAACAAAACAGTTTCTTTCCTCATTGATATTCAAGTTAAGTTTGTATCCTATTAAACTTATCTCAACTAGCAAGACAACATCATGGTAACAGTCAAATCCACATACTCCACATGCTAACAGTTTGTAAACAGCGGGCTGAAGACGCTAGAGTCATATTTGTGCAAAGTTCTGTCCTTCTACATGATTCTCTGGCTTCTCATAACGTCTCTCCCAGCTCCACTGCCCTCTGCTTGTGAATATTAACCACACTATGTGTGCTTTGACAGTGTAGTTGCACTCACAGACCTTCAGTGGGCGCCAAAGCGCACCAAATGGAATCCTTATTCTGACTTCCTGTCCCGCTCGATCTTCTCTGTGGTAGATTGATGCGCCGTGCTCCGGCATCTGGCAAAAATAGAAGTCTTGTGTATCTGCTGCAGGAGAGCTGTGGGCTGACAGAGCTGAGACGACGCTCATTGACTAAACATTGACTAAAGTAAAAACCTAGACAGATCGGAGGGGGTAACTTAGGGAATTTAGCAGTCAGTCTGCTGGCTAAGCTGCCTCACTTGACCAGCTGAGAGTGAGAACATTTTGACAATTGTTAAAGGCTTAATATGAGATTTTTCACACTTAAATGGAATATAAATCAAGTATATCCTCTGAAAATAACTCTGTGAGTCATGACTGTCTACAATGGGTGTAACACCCGAGTCCCACTGTCTGTGATGTTTTCAGAGTTTTCAGAGTCCTATCTTCACTTTGTTTACATCGCTCGGACGGCGGCCGGCTGACTCCTCCCCTCGTGTATAAAAGTTGTTTAATTGAGGGACTAGAGAAAAGAAGAATAACATACTGTACTCACTGCTTAACTGTGTTTCTAGATCACGCTCATTTCAGGTAAATTTACATGCAGTGTGAAGATACGAGCATAATAAAGATCGCTAGCATTAGCATGCTAACACAACAATGCAGCGCAAGTTGTTTTGGTTTCATGCTGGTGCTCAAGGGCGACATCTGCTGGATCAAAAAATCACATATAAAGCCTTTAATGAGATGATCTAAACTGGAAAGAAGGAAATAATAATAAAAAAAATGTCTGATGTAAAGATTATAACGATTACAATGGT
Organism: Labrus bergylta; assembly: GCF_963930695.1. Classification (NCBI taxonomy): domain Eukaryota; kingdom Metazoa; phylum Chordata; class Actinopteri; order Labriformes; family Labridae; genus Labrus; species Labrus bergylta. The sequence goes on along the minus strand of NC_089209.1, from coordinate 25,028,253 downwards.
CAACAAGTCACAGCGTAAAGGACTCTTTTGTTTCTGTTAGGCTTCAAACCTGACAAAACATTTGTCTGTGAGGGTGTGTGCGTGTCTGTGTGCGTGCTTGCTTGTGTGTGTGTGTGTGTGTGTGTGTGTTTGAGAGAGAGAGAGAGAGAGAGAGATTGTGTCTATGTGCATTTGTGTGTGAAAGAGTGTGCTTCTGTGTGTATGTGTGTGTGTGTGTGTGTGTGTGTGTGTGTGTGTGTGTGTGTGTGTGTGTGTGTGTGCAACAGACAGGCAGGAAGAGATTTGACATCCCAGCTGATATACAGCCTGAGTGTGGAGTGAAATAGACTTTATGTCAAATCAACAGAATTTGAGCTTCCTCATCTGCTTCCAAATAAGCCATCAGTCTGACGCAGCACATTTCAGTTAGTTGGTAAGCAGCTCAGTGTGTGTGTGTGTGTGTGTGTGTGTGCGTCCGTCCTCACACTCACTTTAACAAAAGCTATTTAAGGAGTTCTGGTGTCTTCTCGCCCGTCTGCTTTGGGTTGGCCAGATGGTCCTGCGTAAGAACTCTGAATTATTCAACCATCCCACGGCAGATTGAAGCCGTCATGCGTAAGACAACTTGGCCGGCCTCTTCCTGTGGCCGGGGGAACACCGGCAGGATGAGCGCCGGCATCTTCTGCAGGTTATGCAACTCCACGTAGAAAATGTCACTAATGCACAACTCAGGCTTTAAATTTACTGTCGAATGATCTCTTCTTCTTTTTTTCTTTTTTTTTCCAGATCAGACTCAGAGTGTGTTATGCTTTCACAGAGAGGGATGAGATTCATAAATTATTCACCTGATCCAGCTTTTTATGTGTGACTGCCGAGCTTACAGCGGCACCAGCTCATCCAGAAACAAGGCAGTTAAGCTTTTTTTTAAATGGATACACAGTGTCTGTTTGTGGCGTGCTCTAATGCATCACATTAAGGCAGAGTGTGGCAGACACAATTATGGAAATGACTAAAGTTGGACAAGTACGCGAGGAAAAGCCATAAACCAAAACATTGTCATAAATTTTCCCAAAGACATCATGTGGGTCCTCAGACATTTAATGTGCTACAATTACCACAGCAGCCATTAGTGATATTAGAGTGAAGCTTTACTGATGGCAGGGATCATGATTAGAGCCATAATTTAGCAGGATAACTCCTGTCACTTTAACTGAGCCAATGACGCTATGAATACACGCCATTACCAAATACGGCCGGATAATATATCACCACATTATGGCTGATGAATTGTTCCATCTTTCACTTTCTCCTCATGCCTACCTCGTCCGCCTCCGACTCAAACCAGCCACACTTTGTCAAGGTTGAGATGAACTGGATGACACGGATGTGGTTTTGTTTAGCAGTCAGCGTGTGGGTGGGTGGGTGAAGGGGGGGGCTAATCCTTTCACAACAAGATGAAGAAATCCACTTCACGAGGAGCACGCCGTGTGTCTACCTGGGTGTGTGTGCGGTGTAATCACCCTGAGAGCGGGGCGCCATTAATCCGGTTGCGAGTCGGTGTGCTTTGATCTCTGGCTGAGTGGCTCTACAGGGGAAGCTCTCCATGCTCACCTCCGCTGCTAAAAGAATCACTCCAAAATAGAAAAGGAGGCTTCTTATGTGAAATGGGTTAATAGCTCGTCTTCAGTGGAGAGGCTCGTCCCGTGTGTACACGCTCCAGAGAAGTGAGGCTCATTTCCAATGAGTGGTTCGATTTCAGACAAGGGCCTCTTCACATGAGGGAAGCGAGGTAGTTATGTGCTCCACAAAACTACCTGTGTGACAAAAAAAATATCAATTTGAGATCCTTACAGTGTAATTACACAAGTGCTTTACTGTAAGTGTCAGCTAATTGCATCTGATATATATATATATATGTGTATATATATGTATGTGTGTGTATATGTGTGTATATACAATGTGTGCTGACTGTAGACGGCCTTTTACGTCTGATTTTCTGCAGACAACAGAACTGAAAAGTGGTTTAAAGAAGCACCACAACATTTTCTCACATACTGTGAGGCCCACAATCATCCATTTCTTTTGTAACCATCACAAACAGTACATTATTTGTTATTCACTCCCAAACACATTATCTGTTACCATCAAGAAGGCAGTGATTATGATATAACCACTGTAAAATATGGTGCCTAAGATGCACTTCTAAAACCTACCTGTCCAGTGTGACCAGTTAAAACTTAATTTTGAAAGACAAGCAAGTGCATGGCTGAGCAGAGAGCAAACTGAAATAAATACAGGGTTGTTTCTCTGGATCTCTATACAGTTTCATTTTTTAAAGATTTTTTTTTTTTGGCTTTTTGTGTCTTTAATGGAGAGACAGGACAGTGGATAGAGTTAGAAATCAGGGAGAGAGAGTAGGGATTGACATGCAGGAAAGGAGCCACAGGCTGGATTCGAACCTGGGCCCCCTTCTTGGAAGACTATAGCCTCCATACATGGGCGCCCCTCTAAAGAGTTTAATTTTAAGATCTGCAGAACCTTTTTTTTCCTCTTTTCACATGTGCAGTCGTTACTGCATGTGCAGCCGCGGACATCACACATTGCATGTGACCTGATGCTAATGGCTATTGAAAATTCGCCCATATTCATTTAAAGTTGCAAGTGGCCACTTCACATCTCAAAATGTGCTGCTATAGATTTCAACAAGGACCAGGCTGCAGACGTCACTTCTTAACAGCTCTTCTCCCTCAGGAGGTCATAATCCTGCATTTAAAGAAGTTTAATTGAAAAAACTAAAGATGTAAAAAAAATACAAGATCAGAATATTTTGTTAGGCTACATCCCAGCTCACTCCTGTGAGGAACTCTTGCGCCCCCTGTGGACACATTGGTACCTGTAATCTCTGGTGATTTTGTCCTGTTCATGTAAAAATAGTGATTTCTTATTCAATCAGGAAATAAAATTACAAAATAAAGTAACCAAGCTCATCATCGATGGTCTGGATTGTAAGTCTTTCTGGATCTAACATGTACAACAATTTCAAATTTAGAGAATCTCTGTTAAAAAGACGGTCTCCAGTAACTTGTGGACTTGTAACCAAAATGGGACCACAGCAGGGCAACTCCAACATCTCCAACAGTCCATCTGATTTGAAGAGGATTTCTTTTGAACAGGGGTACAGATATATCGGGTTTCATTTTTCTTAAATGATTTGAGAACTTAAAACAATAGCCTGTTGTGTGTAAATCTGCTGGATGACAACACAGCTGCTGCAGTCGAGGCTGCATGTGTCAGAGAGGAGAGTCTGTTTTGTGCTCCCACAGACACAGAGGAGAGGCGAGGCTGTAAATATTCATGGCGGAGCTGTCAGCGTGCCGGGGCCTCTCCACTGGCTCCTGTCACTCCATTGATCTCTCATACATGGCATTCACGTCCAGTGACCGCCCGGCCTCACCTCAATCATGTGGGAAGAGCTGCCCTTTCTCCAACCTGCCCCATGTCACTTCCTCCAGGAGACAGTAGCATGCTGATCACCTCCGAAACGCTGGCCTCTTACAAGCCCTTCATTATAATACTTTGGAGGATGTAGAGCGAGCCAAAGATCCATTCTTTACTAATTACATTTCATCAGTGGTTTGGTATTTAGAAGCATTAAGAATCAAAGGTTCCTTAAAGGGGCCCAGCTGACTGCTATCTCCTGTAGCTAGAGCTCAACAGTGACCACCCACTTTTTCAGAGACTCTTTTTCCTGATTCAAATCCTCCACTGGCAAATACCATGTTACTATTGCATGTTACCAAGACAACCAGCTTCCCCAACACTCGTGACTATAGTACATTTGATTCAGTTCAAAAACTGCATTAAAAAGCTGAGAAAAAGTAAAAGGCACAAGACTGTGTACGGACTGTGAGTCAAGGAACTACCTCTCCCACAATCCACTGCAAATGATACATTTTCTTCTTAAATGTATGTTTAGTCGTTGTTATAGTGTTTATTCTGTTTATACAAGTGTCGTAATATCTTGTAGGTTGAGTTGTTGGATATATAACATATTACATTCACTGTATCATAACAAGGTTGTTAGTACATTTAGTGTTTGCTAACTAACTAACCAAGCCATCCGTTCACACACAGCGCAGAGGGGTGGGAAACATTGCCATGGCAACAGCAAGCTCTACCAATCAGAGACGTTGCTGTGACACTCTATGATCATGGGTAGTGAAGTGCAAGCCACCTCCCCTACAAAAGGGGCGTGGTCAAACACAGCTCATTTACATATTTAAAGGTACAGACACAGAAACAGTCTGTTCTGAGCAGGGCTGAAATAGAGGGGTTTATAGACATGATCAAATACAGGATCAGAGTGGATTTAGAACAAGAAACTTCACAGACATGTTTTGAGGAGCTCTGAGACTTATTTAAACTGGTTGAAGAGGAGGAGAATATGTGACCTTTAATAAATACTGTACTATCCCTTTAAGAAATGTCCAGGTTATAATAAACAGTTTTCCTTTACATTTCACTCATAAAAGCAGCTTACAGATCTGAAATACTAAAGATTTTTTGATCAGTTGAGGAGGTTGCACACAATTTCATAGGATGCCGCCTTTATACAGCACTCGACATTACTGTAAGTTACCTAAGGCGCTGAAACAAGCCCCCCTTTTTTGATGCTTGATTTAAGTTGTTCATGCATCATTTGGTAGTATCTGTTTAATCTTGTTCTGTAAATAGAAAGACAAATGTGCTCTCCCCGAGGGGAAAACAGGAAAAATCTGATCGGGATGAACTTCAAAAAAGCTCATCTCATGTCTGCAGAAACTGTTTCATCTTTTTTTTTTTTTTTCTCCAAGACCCCTGAAGGCCCCTCTGAACATCTCTACGATCCCCGCAGCTGTAGGAGCACATCCACAGTGAAATCGATGAGTCATGTTTGCAGAGAGCCCTTGCAGATTTATTCTTGAATGAGACGCGGCTCAGACTCCACTATCGATACTGCACATAACCATATGTCATATGCTTATGATTATTGATCTCCTGTGAACCACCACACTGCTTTTCTCAGGTAATAATTACACATCCTCACAACATAATTACTTTCATAAGACCTGTACACTTCACTCTTCTCTGTGTGTCCACAGTAGCACAATCAATACAAAGATGAAAGAGAACCTGCACTTATACAATATTGAGATACAGACACTTTGCTGTTTTTGCATTCAGTGTGCAGCAGTAGCAGGGCTCACTGCATACATCCTGATGCTCCTCCTCAGACCCCTCTGGCCCCCTGTTCTGGTCATGCTTCATGAACCCCCTGGCTGATGTACAGGTGGATCTCGGAGATTGGGAAGGGGGGGGGGGGGGCACGGGGGGCCACGGCCTGTTTGCTGAGAGGATGAAGAAATCTGTCATTATCCTCTGTGAGCCATTCCTCTCACGCCGCCTGGACCTGACTGCTAATTGCCTCGAGACTTCGGTCCAAACAGAGACGCTGAGAGGAAACGTCGCTGACTGAGCTGTGAGGCGATCTGTTTTCCTGTGGCTTAGAATGCATCGTCTTTCCTTTGTGTTACCTAGTTGTTGTTATTGTAGAGAAGATGGTACAGGAGTTATTTATTTAAAAACATACAAATGTCATTGTTTATCTTAATCTATCCCCTAACTGTCTGCAATACAAGCTACCTGTTGTGTGTGTTCTTCCTGTATCTAAATAGGTGTGCCATCCCCAGAAGCTGATTGGCCCATCAATTTCCTGCTCCCACCAATCATCTCCTTGTAGAGGTCTTCCACACTATTGAGAGCAGGATGATGACGTTTCTGCAACGCTGGGGGAACCCAGTCCTCCTCAGTTTCCAAACAGTCCAACCACATTCCCTTTGTTAATCTGTTCTTAGTTTATTTTGTGTTAGAAGTGGGGTGAATCTTTTATTACTTGGACCTTGTTTTCTTGTCGGGGGCAGCAGTAGCTCAGTCTGCAGGGACTTGGGTTGGGAACAAGAAGGTCGCCAGCTCAAGTCCCGGTGCGGACCAAATCTGGAAATGGTTTGTTTTTTGTCTGAATGATGGGATGCAGCCTAAAGCCTTGTACTGTTATAAAAGATGAATAAAATCAGCACCGCTATCCCGATCTGTTGCATGTAATGTTTGACATGTACTGCTTCCTTTAGACAACACTTTTTATTCCTGATCAGTATTTCAGCACTTAAAGCCATCACACAGATAAAAAAAAAGGTTATTTAAGGGCTGAGGAGGAGGGGGAGGAGGAAGGCTCAGAGCTGAGCACAAAGAAACTTAATGGAGTACAGCAGCTCAGATCCGGGAGAAAAGAAAGATGGCTGTGCAGCAAATCCATCTGCAGGAGGGAACAGTAAGGAGCGCAGAGTGTGTCTGTGAGTCAAACCAGGTCAGAGGCTCATCAGGGAACGTGTAGAGAGGAAGAAACTTGACTGGTGGGAATCTGGGCTGCAAGTGTTTGATTCAGGGTCTGAGATTAGGGTTAATGTTTTTAATATATAATCAATATATACTTTGATATTATTCTCATCCCATTCTCACTCGCAGGTCTTCAAATACGGTGGATCTAAAATTTGCTTAAAGACCTATTATGATGATCTCCAGAGAGGCCCTCCCCTGGCAGTGAAAGTTGTACATAGTCCAGGCAGTCGCGCTGTGCACCTCCTTTCTTTAAATGTATGATTTAAAGCTAATGAGGGAAAAAATGTGTTGAAAAGTGGAGCTGCTAGCCTGGTCTGCATCACTTTGTATTTTCAAATTATACAAAGGTTTAGTTAAATTGTACATTAGGTTTCTATTCTTATTCCTGCACGGTTTATGTACATTATATTGGTACAGGTCTAATTTGTAATTGTAATCTCTGTAGGGGTTTCTTTAAATCTTTGTTTGGGTTAATATCTATAAATTTGGGGGTGCCTGTTGGATGTAACAAATGTTTGATGTAATGTGTGTAAGTGGCTACTGCATGCTTTGAATTTCCCTCAGGATCAATAAACTATTTACTTATCTATGTATTTCTGTTCCCGCTTGTTGTCAGTTCATTAGTATATGGTAAATGGACTTGAGCTTGTTTAGTTATTTTCTAGTCTTCTGACTACTCAAAGCTCTTTTACACCACAGGTCACACCTACACATTCACACACTGATGGTAGAGACTGCTGAGTAAAGAGTCAATCAGGAGTAACTAATCCCATTAATATACATTCATACTCCACCAACGAAGCAGCGGGAGCAATTTAGGGTTAAGTGTCTTGCCCAAGGACACATCAGACATGACTCTACCAACTGAGCCACAGCCGCTCCGTGTCAATATGTCATAATTCCCAGTGTTCCCAGTGTTTCCTCGTGACTCTTTTTTTTCCTCCTTCTTTTTTGTTGGATTTTGTTGAACTTTGTTTGGACCTTTGAAAGAGTTTTTTGTTTAAATACATCTCTTCTTTCTCTGCAGCTGGTTCCAGTACCATGCTTTTTTCCTCATTCATGACACATTAGAGTTCATTTAAACCCAATCCTTGATCTTTTTGCTAAATGCTTTGTTAGTCATTTTGTTGCCTCCACTTACAACTGTGGCTGTGTTTATTATAATTTCATAAAAATTTTAAAAAAAATGAAACATTTCTCTGCAGTTGGATTTTATTTGTTAAAGTCTTACTAGATGTTGTTTCTTATTTATTGTTGCCAACTTGACAGCAGAACTCTGCATGTGTTACACTGATGTCAGAGGAGTTCTTGATTTGAAGCATCTGGCGGCCGAGCAAGCTGCTGTATTTTATGAGCTGAGAGCGAGGATGTGCTGATTATTCTACTATGTGACAAGTGTGTGATTTTAACTGTGCTTTATGGTTACACAAAGAAAATGTATCCAGCAGGAGAGGGAAACTGGATCATAAATCTATAGTGTGTATCCAACTTGATTAAGTTAGGAAAAGAGAGGACGCAACTTATCCAGGCAGTTACTGCTCCTTCTGCATGTTCAGTCAGAATGTAGACTGAGTCGGGCTCCAAGACAAAAACACTGCCATCATCACCAGCTGCTGATGTACAGCTGCAATACAAGTAAGCTCCATAGACTGTAAATATGAATGGACAAAACCTGAGTGATGTCATCCATCTGTTCCTGCAGGGGGCTTTAGAGTCCCATCGATAATGGTCTCTATGCTGGAAATCCTGTCTCATCCTAACTTTCAGTCAACCTAAAGACAGGCTGAGAGCTGAAGCTGAGGTGGGAATTAAGCCTCTTGATGAACCGTTACATCGCGCCCACCTGTGAATCAGGTCAGCTACATGCTTAACGATGGATAACGCGTATCGTTCATGAAATCAAAACGGATGAGTTATCAAAAAATTCACCCCTGGTACAGTGTGTGCCCATCGAGACATGAGCTTATCAGACCTATTTCGGTTTTTGTACCAGGCTGTAAACATGTTGATTTCTGCTGTAAAAACTGGATTCTTTTTAAGGGTGTGTATGTGACTTCCGGGGCTCTTGTAGCCAGCCTCTAGTGGACACTCAGGGTACTGCAGGATTATGCACTTATGCATCAGCTTCATTTTAGAACACCTGTGGTTGCTGCTTGAGTCCCCCCTTTATTAACCAACGTCCCTTGAATTCATCAAACATGTTTCATATTTACGATTCTAGATCGGGGAGTCTCTGACTCTCTTAAACAAAGAATAAGGTCTTTATCTGCTTTTTGTAAATGTTATGAGTTGAATCTATACAAATAAAAAAATTGATTGACTCCACCGGAAGCTGCAAAAATAATTGAATTGGCACAACACATGTAAGGATTAATTGGACAAATAATTTGTTGCTGTCTCGAATCAGGCCGTACAGAACCAACCGTTAAAAAGACCTCAAATCGTCTCGTGTTTCCAGCCTTAGTTTGGAGATTGAGAGGGGCCCATGCACTGCAGGCTGATGACTTGATGAGAGACAAACAGAGAGAGACAACCAAAAACACAAAGGAGGAGAAAACACGTGAAGGCCAATGCAGAATGAATTGCACAAATAATCCTCAACATATTAACGCTGTCCTGGCTGATGAATACAAAGATGAATCTAAACGCAAACTTGTCACTGTCTGAATTCGCTGCTTTCATGCTGGAGTTATTAAAGAAAGGGCAACTGTATTTCTGAACAACACCAACCTGACTTCTAAAAGAATATCAGAGAAGACTCTTCAGCTGCTGGAGCCGCTGGGACTGGACCCTCTTTTATGTGTTGCACTGTGTTTTGACGGGGCGGCCGTCAAGTCTGGAAACCTTGGTGGGGTGCATCTCATTCTAAAACAAACGTTTCTCAGGGCCATATGCGTACGTGCACTGCAACTCTCATAGGCTTAATCTGGTTTTCTCTGCTGCAGCCTCCATGTCTGGACACTTCGTTCATTTTTTGAGACACTAAACTCTCTAACTACTTTCACGACTGGAGCTCACAGGCATGCTCTTTTCTTGGACATTCAAAAAGAGATGCAGCCTGAGCGATGGTGCTGGGAGGTCTTATGAAGAGGAGTTTTTTATTTAAAAGAGAGGGGCTGGGCTTTGCGTTTTAGGGGGTGCTGTAGCACCCTCAGCACTCCTACTCGCCCCATCCCTGGGCTAAAATGCAGGTAGGCTAAATGGCCTCTTGGAATCAGTTATTAAATCCTGGCGTCAGGCCTGGTGCTGTCCGTGGTGCTGAACTGTTCAGTGAGGAAAACTGTTGAATTCTAAATAATCACACAAATAGTTACTTGCATAGGTTTTAACTCTAACTGTATGTAACAGTATGGGGTGCTGTTTGTCCGACTGTGAGCACACCTATGAAAATTGTGCCTATATTTTCTGAGGGGCCTACCCAGAGATCCATTTCTGCCTATGCCACTGTAGACTGTCACAGCTTCAGACTAGTTAGTGCATTTTATTTTGTTGTCCTCATGTGTCTTGTTTCCTGTTTGATTTTGGTTACTTACTCTGTCTCTCGTTTCAGGATCCTTCCTGCCCTTCCCCCAGTGTCTCCCACTCAAGTGATTACCTGATTTGTCTCACCTGTGTCTGTTTGTCTCCCTTCAGTATTCTCTGTGTTTTCCCCCTTCTGCACCATTTCATCTTGTACCTTAGTATCAGTGTTGCCTCATTCTTTCCAGGTGTATTTCTGATGGCCCTGATCTGACCTGTTTCCAGTTTCTGACTTAACCTTTAGCCTTTCCATTTTGGACATCTTTGTCTGGATTTTTGGATTTTGTGTACCAACTTTTTTTCTCCATTAAACGGACTTTGAATCTGCTTTCTGTTTGAGTCTTTGAGTCTGTTTTATCTTGTGGCAGAACACATTAATTGTTCTCTGAGGCCACCTCTTCAAGAAGACCTGGTCACAGTACACGAGTACAGTACATATGTGTTCACACTGATCAAAAGAACCTTTTTTGGGGTCAGATTGCATCGTTCCTATCTGACAACAAGCCTCAACTTTGATGACACTTATGACCCTTTGCTTCTCCACTTTTTGTTTTCTATTAGAACCAGGTACTGCACACTGCACCATCCTGATTGGACGTCACTGAAGTTATTACACCCAGTGAGTCTGTAAATGTGGCATACATGGAAACCAGAGAAACTGTGATTCACACTAATGACTAAAAATTATTGTGATGCAGCAAAGAGGAAAGCAGAACTTTTATGCTCTGGTGAAATAAGAGTGATGAAAGACAAGCTTGGCATGGAGGGAAATTTGCTTTAAATCACAAGTACGGTTTTTAAGCAGGGTGTCACTTTGATTTATGGATGTCAAACACACGCTAATAAGTTACGGCTTTGGTGATTCTGGGTTGCCAATATCCCATCTTCCATATCCTGTGTCTTTCAACGGGGGGATTTCAGCTCAATGGCTTTAATAACATGCATGAATGGGTCAGCTTTTTTCTTTTTAAGATTGTTGCAGTGATTTTTTTTTCTTCTTCCCCTCCCCTATCTGCTATTAGAAAGCAATCAATTGGCCATTTTATGCTTTTCTCCCCCGGATCTTTGGTGAAAGTCAGACACACTTAAAGGTATCCGCCTTAACTTCCTCCACGGCTGCCCCTTCAGTTCTGCTCTGACGTGGGTACAAATATTAAAGATGATGTCCGCTGAGTTGATGATGATTTCCCATTCCCCCCCACTTGTACCCCATTATTAGTTAGATCAGTATGGCAGTGAAAATTAATTTTCCTTTCACTTAGTGGGGACATTACGGTGATTAATTTCAGCATGGAGTGGAGGAAACTGGAGGATGGCTTCAATATGAGAAGTGAAATCAATTTACCGTGATGTGAGAAGAGCGGGGGGAATGTGGGGCATAAACAAGTGTGGAATTACCCTCTCTGTCTTCTCCTCTAATAAGCAGAGAGCGTCACTTGGAGTGTGCCTTTGTGTCGGAAACGTGACCCTCTGTGGATTTCACTGGGATGAAAGGAACTTGGAGATGTAATTCTTTCTCTATCTATCGACCATTATTCTAATCACACACACACACACACACACACACACACACACACACACACACACACACACACACACACACACACACACCAAAGATTAAAAAAATTAAAATCAGTGCTGTTCCTCTTTGACTCTCTTTTGTTGCGTCAGACTGTGCATTTAAAAAAAAAAAGAAGAAGCTGCATGTTTTAATGATTCACCTGCTCCTGGCCTCTCAGGGACTCATTACAGTCACCAGGTGATGCTGACACACACGGCCAAAAGCAATGACGCATACAGTTTGTAGGATACTTTAGGAAATGTTATGCACAATCCAGCGACCACTTTGTCATGTCCCATGTCGTATCATGTAATATGATACTACATGGCTGTCACGAGTTCAAATCAAAAAAGGAACTGGATCCAAGTGCAGAACTTACTAACAAAAGGTTTATTCAAACAAAAGGGAAAAAGCAAAGAAAGCTTAAGTGTTTTTGTAGTCCCTCTTAACAATCCAACAGGACAAACTAAAAGGATCGAGGACACAGAACACAACACAGAATCACATGCAGGAAGACGGATAAACTGACAAAGAATGGAAGAAACACAGAGACTGAGGCCACATGTAAGCGGGCATTTTTGAAAGTGGATGTTTTCCTCTGTTTTAAGAAAGAAACCCGTCCACACATGCTGAAGTCTCAAACACATCTTTGTCCAAATGAAAACTAAAAAAACGCACTGTTGCAGATGTCAATGTAACGGCAAGTCAACAACGATGTCCTTTACATGACTTCCTCTTCAATGACCATTTCATTTACAAAGTTGTCCATTCAGGCGTCTCTGCTCGTCAACATAGTGAGAGAGTAACCGTGTATGTGTGAGGATGTAATCATGTGGGGGGAGCAGAGAGAACTCCCATGATTCCCCGCCAGCCCCGACGTCATCTTTTTGTTATTGTTCTGATTGAGAGAATTTACATACTGTCATTTAAAGAGAGTTTCTGAAAATCTTCAGCCTGGGAGGAGTGTTGCAGAAGGTAAAAAAAATACCCACCTACGTATGGATTAGACCTGAGGCTCTCTTGAACGAATCATTGACAACTCAACAAATGGGGGTCACCTCTCAATTTCATATGAACCAGAAAACACTACCCTCTGTCTTTTATGGACCCACTAAGAAGTCCTAAAAACCCAATTCCCGCTGTAATTTCCTGCCACATCACAAACCCACTGACCTGATGAAAATAAATGAAGGGTTTTAACCCTCATGGCTGAGATGGAGTGCAGAGGCTGGACATCAAGGCCGATCTGAGAGATTGCTCCGAGCCTGGTGGCTTCATCCTTCACACTCAGCCTGAGGAGGCCGCAGGCCGCAGAGGAGGCTCCGTCCTTGGTCACCAACTGTTACAGTTGGACTCTGAAAGTCAGAGCAGCTGACAGATCGAGATGGATGGCCAGAGTCTCGGTCTCATCTTGGCATGCTGAGGAGCTCTACTGCAAGTCCAATGAAGATGGATTATCACCAGTGTGGGCTGATTTTTGGGGACACTTGGTGCAATCCTTCAAGGGGGATGCAGGGCTGGAGGAGAGCTGGGGTGGACAGGCTGATGTCCTTGGCCGCTGGGGCGACTCGTCTTCAGGGGGGCGGGTGAGTGAATGAGCTGCTCTGCCACAGTTTTTCATCAGCTGTTCTGTGGCAGCTCATTGATGTATGACGGGAGCTTTCCTCTAACACTCCGTCTGCTGGATCAATAGTGAGAGCTGGCAGAGCTGAGGAGGGGATCTTATGAACGACAAGCTGCTCACACGGAGAGTGATGGTGGCTCTTCCTCCCAGGACCAACAGGCATCAGGGAAAGCAACTGAGGCTGTGATTACATATGGAAGACTGTGCAGCAGCCTCTGAGACTCATCGCTCCTCAGTGAGATGAGCTACTTTCTGCAGAATGTGAAATGTCTCTCTGACTTTTTGAAGTCTTTTTTTTGTTGTTTTCAGATGTTGTGCTGTTCTCAGAAAGTTGAGTTTTTTATGCTTTTTTTGGGGGGGGTGAATTCAAACATGAATGACTAAGTAATCCATAGGCAGAACCAGTGTTAACTAGAACTAAATAATGACGATAAATGTTTGCCAATAACCTTCTTTCCATGAAGAAGATGAGACGATGACAAGCTAAAAATAAGTTAAAGTGTAAATGGACTTGTGCTTGTTTATTTATTTTCTAGTCTTCTTTCTACTCAAAGCACTTTCACACCGCAGGTCACACCTACACATTCACACACTGATGGTAGAGGCTGCTGTGCAAAGAGACCATCAGAAGTAACGAATCACATTCATACACAGCTGATAAAGCAGCAGGAGCAACTTGGGGTTAAGTGTCTTGCCCAATGACACATCGGACATGTGGCTGCAGGAGCTGGTAATCGAACCCTCGTCCTTCCGGTTAAGAAACGACTCTACCAACTGAGCCACAGCCGCCCAGTTGTTGTTGATAATTAAAAGTCTGACGGCAGGTAGGCTAAGTTTAGTTTTTATTAACAGGGTAAATTGGAGGATAATGTTGTTGATGAGCTGTCAGACATCAAACATCTCTGTTATTTCCCCACGCACAGTGCACTCACCAGCTGTCTTTTCTTTTTCTTTTTTTTTCTTTTTTTAGCGAACCTAGAACTTCTACCTAATACATGCACATTTCTTGTCAGCTCCGCTCCGGTAAGGCTCCATGCTCCATCAACACACACAGGCTGCGTTCTCAGAGCGCAGCACGGAGCCTTACCGCCGCATAGCTGTAGTTGTGAGAACAAGGAGTTCCTGCTATAGTTACAGAATCACTCATGCAAGCTTGAGATGATACGAAGCATGTGGGATAGAGCTGGTTAAAACCCTTATAAACACAAAAACAAACACTCATAAGGTAATTGTTCTCAACTGTCACAATAGTGTTTGTCACAAAAAAGTGTTTTATGGGGTGCTGGTGGCGCAGTGGTTATTGTGCGTGCCCCATGTATGGAGGCTATAGTCCCTACTCTCGCTCCCTGATTTACAACTCTATCCACTGTCCTATCTCTCCAATAAAGGCACAAAAAGAAAAAAAAATAGAGTGTTTTATTCTGAAAATAAACCAGATGTTTTAATGTTGTTTAGGTGTGTGACTTCCTGTCCTGCTTGATCTGCTCTGTGGTAAATTGGTAAACCCGGTACTTCGACATCCGGCAAAAATAGAAGCCTTGTATATCTGCAGAGGGATCTGGACTGATGCAACTGGGACAGATCTGAGATGCAGTGGAGCCAGTGGAAGCCAACACATCAGCTCTGGTGCTGTGGTAAAGACGGACCGAAGACACATCAGGTGGAATTTAGCAATAAGGAAAACAATTCAGTTTTCAGTGGGTAATTTCTTGTAAACCTGGCCTAAAGGTACTTGAGATACTCAGGGTGTTTGAAAGTGGGCGCATCAAAGTGAGTCAGCAGGTTTAGCAAAAGAAGGAGGAAGATAAACACTGACCTGAGCTTTAAGTAAAGTAAGGATGTTAAGACCTCAGATCAGGACTATCAAAGACATTTTGTGATTCGCTGAGCCTCAGCATCCTTAAAGCAGTGTCAACTTGAGTTTAATATATGAGAAGATACTCGAGCAGACATCTCAACCATAAAACTTCTAATTAATGAAATGGACTCACATTTCCCCCCAGTAGCTGTCATCAGACAGTAACTTCAGAATGACCGATAGGAGCAGAGGGACAGCGCTGAGTGGGTCATCGTGTCTGACCGCTCACTCACTGCTGGATGCTGAGCTGCTAACCCTGCAGAGCTCTCCTGAACCCTGACTCAGACGGGCGCCGCTCCGAGGACCAGCGAGCCGTTTAAACTTGCTGACTTGTATCGTTTTGACTGAAAAGGCCGTAATGAATCAACGAGATTAAAAGAAACATATCTGTCATGTTCGTTTAATAGCTTATTGGACGGTGTAAGTGTTCGACGAGGGTGTCATAACATGGATTGATATAGATGAAAGCCATTCAGGGGGATTGATGAGGTTTCATTTGATTTCATTACTCCCGGATCAGCTTTCACAGAGAGGCCAAACGACGTGCGAGCACAAGTCACAAGTCATCTTTCAAGTCGGCTGACGGGACGCCGGCTCATCCTCTCTCCGCGGTGTGTTAGCATGACGAACAAATTAGCTTGATAGGTTTTCCAAGAATAGGTGAGGATTTCTCTGAGGAGCTCAGCGCATAGTTCAGGTGTAACTCTGTAAAAGATCAAAGCATGGACAGTAAGGGTGAAGCCAAAGCATTAAAATAACATTACTGTGGGGGTTTTTAAACTTTGTATCCTCTCCTACCTTTACTCCATCAGTTCTTCTCAGAGGACAGAGGGATGGCAGTGAGCCGCCCCGGGGGGTCGGACATGTAGTACTTTTGATTGCAAGAAGATTATCAGCTGATGGATTCCTTTCATTTTCTTTGGTCCTGATATGCAATCATTTTAAAAACACGCTCCACAGAGGAACATTTTTCTGACCTTTGGCGCCAAAAATCTGTCCCACACAGCTTAACAAACAGTGAGTGTTCATCATTTCAGATATGTAAAGCAAACATTATTGCATCTCCTGCGTTTCATCAGGCTGTTTTTTTCCCCCCATCCTCAAAGAGCTGCATCCAGATTTACTGAATGATTCAGTTTCAACATGAACCGCCTGAACCTATTCACCATCATCACTGAATAAATCAGCAGCTCTTAGAAGTTGTGCTGTCCTCATCAGTGGTTGAGAGCACTGGTGGGAGGGGGTGGGGTTGGAGAGACTACGATGCAGGATTTGTGGTTATTGAGGAAACTTTAAGGATTAACTCTACTTTTTGGGTGTGGACAGGAAATGTTGGGAGGAGAGCGAGGGGGATGACCACAGAATGTAAATATTAATGGACCAAACCTGAGTGATGTCAGCCATCTTTTACTGCAGGGAGCTCCACAGGTTCATCAGCAGCAGCCACCATGCTGGAAATATTGTCTTACCCTAACTTTCAGTCAACCTAACATCAGGCTGAGAGCTGGAGCTGAGGTGGGTTTTAAGTCTTATGACAAAATGTTACATCACTCCCTCCTGTCAGTAATGTCAGCTATGCGCCTAAATATGGATAACACGGAGCGTTCATGAAATCAAATTGGAGCCGCTTAAAAAAAATTACAGTGTGTGCCCATGATGACAATAACTAATCCGACCTATTTATGTTTTTGTACCAGGCTGTACACATGTTTATTTCTGCTGAAAAACATATTTTTTGCCAGTCATGTGACTTCTTATGTTCCTGGAGACAGCCTAAAGCTGACTGTTGGAGCTATTTAATTGGGGTTAGAATTAGTTTTTGTATTTAGTTTACTAATATTTGGGTGGTGTTGTTTATTTAATTATTCTACACGTTTTCTTTATTTAGAAAAGATTTTGGGTAGCGTTTTCTTTTTTGCTAGTTATTTGTTTAGTCAATTTAGTTTTGTATTAGTCATTTTGAGATTGGAGATCGGAGATTATTTAAGTAAGAGGCAGGTGGAGGACCGGCATGCACCTGGGTGGGCCTATTGTTTTTTAGCAGGTCAAGAGAGGCAGCGGGAGCCACGATTTTCTTTGTTCTTTTGTTTGTTTTCCTCAAATAAACCAGCAAAATACCGCAGCTCTTGCATGGACATTGGATTTCTTTTGCCTGCGTACATTACATCCCCATGGTGCATCAGTGGTCATTTGATTATTTTTGATATTAGTTTATTTAGATTTTTTTTGTTGTTTTTTGGACAAATAGCCACTACACTCGACTAACTGCAGGATTTTGCACTTCCGCATTGGTTTAATTTTTCAAAAACGGAGGTTGCCGCTTGGGTATGACGAGCAGCAAAGGGCCGAGGTCAGATTTATATCCACGGCCGCAGGAACAAGGACAACAGCCTCCACACAGAGAGGTTGTGGCACAATCTGGTTGGTTGATCAAACACCAGCAATCAGCTGATCAACAGAGCAGGGAGACGGAGGCAGAGGAAGAGAGGGAGAGGCTAAGTTAAATGTGTGAGAGAATATAAGCAGCCTCTCTGCTGGAGCTTGTGCTGAGCTCCATGATGACTCAGAAAATGCAGCCACTAACGTCCGTTCTGTTTGCTGGTCACTGATCATTGCAGTGCCAAGTCTGTAATTCCTCTGATAATTATCTACAGGAGAATTAAGGATAGGATTTAATTACAGGCATGAGTTGCTTCAGTATTGCTTGCTGTCGTGTTTGGTGCATCAGGTTCTACACCAGCAGGCCCTGTCACCTGCCTCTCAGAGTTACTGCCCTCCGACAATATTAGAGAGAAATACGACTCAGGAAATTGTTGGAGGAGCAAACAGAGCGTGACAATCAAGATCCATTTCCCTATTGCTGTGGCCTTGTATACCAAGCAGCCGCACACACACTCTGCTGCCTGGTGAGCTCAGTCATGACCTCGTGAAGAATGAAGACGGGAACCTTGTGTGTGCTCTGCTTTATCCAACACTGAGACTTTTCCTGATTTATACCTCTCCATTTGGAAAAAGAGGGAGCTCAAAGAAGCATCAAACTGACTCATAACAGAGGATGGAAGCTGCAGATTCATGGCTGCATGGGCTGTTTCAAATCGGCATACATGCCATCTACTCAGGCCATGGGTGAAGTCGCAGAGTTCAAATGGATCACAAGTAAACACTGTGCTGTTTAAAGAGTGACAATTACTGCTTAAAAAAGCAATAATTGAAAGAAAAATATTTCTCATAGCTGAGGTCAGGACAGTTTCCACTGTGAGATTTTACACTAATTATCTTCTCTGACATCTTAAAGTGATGCTCTCCTTACTGCCAAATAAGAGATTATAATAATTTAAAGTGTAAGAGGCTGAGAGGTTTAGATATATCAGAACATTAAGGTCAGTAAATTCAATAAAAGAGGTTTTGCAAAAAAAAAACTGCAACTGTGTCACTCTCCAAATGCCTTTAAAAGCTAACACATCATAAAACTAGACGTAAACCTAAAATGACTCTGAGCACTAATGTTGTCACTTATGCAGCCTCATCATATCATATCATGAGTGATGATGAAGGAGAACAGCGTCACTGGGACTTTTCACATCATGTATCCCTCTTCCTCAGCCAAGAGCTCTGAATGCTTCTGATAAACATTTAGAGATGACAAGAGTTTTTCTTTATTCATCATCTCAAACCTCAGAATCAAACAACAGACTCTCACTGGTTTCATGATCACATTCAATTCTTTTAACATACAACTTACAGCCTGTGGTGTCAATGAGCCCAGGAGGAGGGGCCCATGTTACAAACTGCAACGAACAATGAAACTGAACTCCAACTTTAAAGAAATTAACAGTGAGGTAGCTTCAGCGGCTGATTGTACAGCTTAACGGACTAAACAGAGCTGCTAGACACTTAAACAGAGCAGTCACCGTCCAGGCAGCTCTGCATCTGCTCAACATTTCTCTCGAGTTTTGGTCAAGTTAACCCCTTCCCATAATGCATCAGTTTATTTGCATGTTAATTAACAAACAGACCCGAGATACGTCAGGATTTAACTGCTAACGAGGCTGAAAGGTCAGTTCAGTCAAGAGCTTATGACAGCGTGTGACAGCCAATGAGCAAACACGATGAGAAAAAAAAACAACACTCAGGGTGAGTGAAAATAATCTGGGACTGAATGAGCTCGCTTTGAGCCGCTGTCATCTGCAGGAACCTTTAACATCCGTGATTCTTGTTTTGTTTCTGTTTGCAGGAAGCACACAGACCGGTTCATTTGAATTGTGAACGTTGGGTTGAATTTGTATGTTGGGTAATTATCCGGTACTCGTTTAGCTGTCGCACAGTCAAGATAATCAGCAACGTGTGTTAGTCAGAGGATTATACACGAGGTGTCTGAAAAAGGACATGGGGGGAGGCTTTTATCAAAATAATAAGACAGCAGTGTCTTTTTAAAGAAACAATATGTCTCTTTTCCATGTCAGAATAGTAGTTTTCAAAGGTTGATCTAGTAGTACAAACATTTCGATTTCCAGGGAGAAAGACGTTTCTCTCATGTCCACAGAGCACCCCAGTCACCTGTTTACTGCACTACGTAACTCTGGCAACAGGCCACCTACTTGCTTTACAGCGCTAGTTCACACAGCAGCCTTCAGTTACAAAGCAGCCAGTTAGCTCGTCAGTGTAGTGTTTGATAAAACGGCTGAGGCTGACACCGCATCCTAACATCCACACCGCAACTCTTAAATAATGAATTCTCTGCTCTGTGATATTTCAGTTTCCCCTTGCAAACAGTACAACATCTGGTCTCCTGTATTGAAGGTTGACAGTCAGAAGTGTGGTGCTTTGTATTCGCAGGCTGTTGTCTGAAATCACAACATTTAGAGGCACGTCAAGAAAGAGCCGGAAAAAAAAAAGTCTCCGGTGTTGACCCAAGTCAAAGCTCAACATTTCAATCACGGATGTGGATTTTATTAATGCACCGTTATCTCCCCTTTGTAAAACAAGCGAACTAGCTCTGATTAGTGAGAAAAGCGAGTGTCAGTGACTGTAGAGCCCCCTCCTTACTATTTACTTCCTCGTCCGTCTCAGTGAACTACAAAGAGGAAACCATAAATGTGTGTTTGTGTGTGTGTATGTATTTTGTTGTGATTAGGAACACAACAAATACAAATGGATTCATTGATTGACTAACTCTTCAGACTTTAATCCTCTAATGTTAATATCCAAACAGCGGTACACATTCCTGCTCTCTATTTCAAAGACACTGGTATTAACTCCCATTTAACATTTTGAGAATACAAAGTGTTCATCAGCCTCTATAGTTGAAATATAAAGGCAGAGGGAGATCGTCACACTGTGCACTCACACCAAGAATCAAAGCAGGAGAAGCTGTCTTCACTGCTCAGAAACAGTTGCTGCTGGTGATGTCACTTGTTGACTGAACTATTCACATGGTCCTTGAGTGTACGACCTAGTGTAGGATGTCCTTCTCCAGCAGGCCGTAAAGCTCTGCGAGGGCTCGTCAAGGACACACACACGCTCCTCTCGGCCTTGTTATGTCGGAGTCAGAAAATGGGCTGTGGTCCCTCGACGGCTGGATGAGTGCTGGAATATATCCACTTAAGGCTAAGCCAATCTCTTCCTTTTGCATATCGCTGAAACATCACTTAACATTTCACCTCACCACTTCAACTTCACAGTGGTATAAAAGTGACACATATTACCTACTAAAGGAAATGGGAGCATGAAATGGCTCATAAATCCTAACAAGCACCGCTCTCTCCGGAAACATGCTGATGAGATCTCCGACTGGGGTCTAAATATTATGACTCACTGAAGATGTGTGTGTGAGCGGACGGCAATCAACCAGAGTGCAGATCGTCAACTTTTTAGAAAACTAGATACAGACATGTTGTGATGCTGTTAAAGATGACGAGTCGAGAAAACCTGTAAGGTCCAGTTAACTGTCCAGAACACAGGTGTCAAACTAAAGGCCTGTGGGCCACATCTGGCCCGTGGTACAAATATATCCAGCCTGCAAGATAAGATCATATTTCAATCATAACTAGCCCTCCGCTACACAGAACTGATACTACACAGAGACTAGTTCCTCCAGTCTTCAGAATCAGCATTGCAGAGACCGAGGTCCTGGGACCTGGACGTTGGAATATGGAGACAGGAAAGACAAGATTAATACAGTGAATCTGAAGTTTTCAAAAATGCTTACGAAAAACAAAGCCTGACTTTGACACCATTGTGGGTAAACAGACGATCTGAGGTTGAGTGGAAGACTGAGCAGCACACACACAAGGGGTAAAAGAGGAGGGAAAATAGATCCTCACATAAATACCTGGTTTAAGCTAGTGTTTTAATCAAGACCAAACTACTCGAGACCAGAGTGCTCCAAGACAGAGACATTTAGGGGTCGAGGGTTACCAATACTATAAATATCTCTAAAAAATCATCATCTTGTGTGCAGGGGGGGATTGAAACTAGTTATTTGTTCTTTTAAAAAGAGGTGTTTTCCTTCTAATCACAGTGATGATGTGGAAAAATAGCCTGTCAGTGGTGGTCTTAATTTAAAATCCTGAGTCCCCCCCTGTGTGAGACCAGAACAAGGCGGAGTAAAAATGCTTTCAAGGAGACGAGAGCGAGACCTTCAATAAGTGGACTTGAATCCAAGATCATTTTCGAGTCCTACAACACTAAGCTATATAATATTTTCTGTCATGAACAGGTGGGTCTCCTTTTGTAAAGTCAGATGTTTGGTTTACTTATCAACTCATCCCCCTCCGTCTTTGATGTCCTTTGACTTGCTCTGCTGCTCCCCTCATAATCACAGCAGCTCAAATGTTAAATGTTGTTCTTCTCTCTGTCAACTAGAAAACCCCTGAGTGAGTCTAAGAGGTTTTTCAACTTCAGAAAAATTCAAACATAAAATCCTCAAACTTCTTGGGAGAAATAGAGCATTTCACAGCTGGAAGTTTGATATCTGAAACTCAACCCCCTCTCCCGCCCATGAAGAGCTTCTCCATGCTGCTTCGTCTTCTATCTGTTGAATTACAGTTATCAAAGAGCCAAGAAATGAGAGCGAATGAAAGCATGGATTTGCTACAGAATAAGAATCAATGATAGTGAAAGAACTGCAGATGCTAATTGAGTCTAGCCTACAGCGGGCCGGATTAATTAAAGGTCGGGGGAGAAGACCTATGGATTCAGCTCCTACAGATCTTTGTAATTGGATAGCAAAGCCAGTAATGATCGGGTTCTGTATCCACTGTTTGTGTCTTTCTCAGATAAACATTAAAACAATGCATACACACATTTGGAGAGGGTGCATTAGCTTTTGAATAGTTTTAAGTAAAGTGAAACTCCTGAATAAAGGAAAATGTTCACATCGGGGGGCACGCTGGAATCAGTGTGAGAACTTTTCTTTTTGGAGAAGTTACATAACAGGCTCTGTGTGTGTTCACTTAAAAGGGGGGTTTGGCACGCCGTTTGATTCTTCTCATGCACAAAAGGGAACAATCACAGGCTGCCCACTCCACTCAGGCTGACAGCACTGAAGGATTTTAAAGAAGTGATACTGCAAAAAATAAAAATAAAAACTGCTACTGCCGAGAAGGTAAGACAGGAACTCTGCTGGAGAGACATTTCAACAGTAAAGAAACTGCATTTAGGTTTGATAAAGTCCTGTTAGAGCCATTGTTGTGTGTTCAATGTGTGTGTGTGTGTGTGTGTGTGTGTGTGTGTGTGTGTGTGTGTGTGTGTGTGTGTGTGTGTGTGTGTGTGTGTGTGTGTGTGTGTGTGTGTGTGTGCGTGTCTGTGTGTGTGTGTTCCTTGTTGTCACGGTAGGTGGCATACTCACTATGGTGTGGGTGAAGGTACAAGTAGAGGAAGGGGTAATCACTGGCAGGTGAGCAGCCCACTGTGGGATGCACACGGTTTTCTGAACGCCATTATGAAGTGTAACGTGGACTGAACATTTAGCCTGGAGTTGTTCTGGATACATGTATGTAGATAACCATGTCTTGTTGATGGAGGGGTCAGATTAATTATTGAGTGTGATTAGTTCACTGAGTTTTTGCCACACAACACGGAAGATGACGCATCAATTAAAGTACGCTATCAGCACCTCAGTGGCTCAAAAGTTTTGATTGGCTAGATCAACATGTCTCTTAATGAAGGTAAAATGGTAAATGGACTTGAGCCGACTACTCAAAGCTCTTTTACACCGCAGGTCACACCTACACATTTAGTGATGGTAGAGACTGCTGTGTAAAGAGAATATCAGAAGTAACTAATCCATTCATACACAATGCTGATGAAGCAGTGGGAGCAACTTGGGGTTAAGTGTGTTGCTCAAGGACTCATCGGACATGTTGCTGCAGGATCGAAGCCCCGATGATATTCTGGTTGAGAGACGACCGACTCTGACATCTGAGACACAGCCGCCCAAAACAAAAATCCCTTTTGTATTTGTGAAAATAACTATTTGGTGATTTATAAAAATTAATAATCTGGGACAAATGCATGCAGAAAATTCAATGTTATAGTATGTATAAGTATAAGTATGTGTAACGGCCATTAAAGTCGGAATTCCAAATCGGAAACTCGGGCAAGATCCATGTAGACGGAGTGGGTGGAATTGACGTCACAGCAATATGGTGAAGCACACACTGTTCACCACATTGTATACCATAACCTCCTGATTGTCTGTGTATATGATCCCTGTGTGTCCTTCCTCATGCTACCAGTTTGTTGTGTGTTTTTGAAGTTTGCCTTTTGCCTTCCCCTCTTGGATTTGTTTGCTTCTGTATTTTTTGGATCACCTGTGTCCTGAACTGTTTAATTAACTCTTCCCTTTTTACTTTATCCTGTCTTGTGCATGTGAGTGTTGCATTTCTGGGTCTGTCTGGTTTTGTTAGCAAGCTTTTTAAACTCCAAGAGGACCGGAGCTGCCCAGCAAAATGGTGCGTTCATGTGGTGGACATCAGAAAACGAGTTTCAGAGTTTGAAAATACACAAGAACGCCTGCTCAACTCAGATCAACAACTCTGAAACTGTTGAAAGAATTAGGTGCCCAACTTGCTGTCATGAATGTCATCACAAGGGGGGCAAAATATGTTTTAGATACTTTTTATTGTATTGCACATGAATTTTCTGCTCTAATATAACTTTAAACAGTGACATGTCACTGATCTTCTTCGTAGCATCAACACTTTTTTTGTGCTCTTGTTACAATATTACTGACTTTCCAAGCTGAAAACATCTGAACACACTAAAGTCGGAAGAACGACCTCCCCACTCAGAAACTGGGACCATCCGAGGAGCACCTGAATGCAACATATATCAGACTCTTAATTTTAAAGATGAGCAGCTGTGTAAAATGTAAAGGGTTAATATCGCCTGAAGCAAACGAGGGAAGGCAAGAGGAAGATGACTTGAGGAGGGGGGGGGTTAGATTTTCTGCATCACTCACTGAGTATATGAAGGTTCCTGTGATGCTTCATAAAGATGTTTGTGCTACAACACCTTCACAACTTTGTTGTTACAAAGTGTCATAGTTCATCATGAATCACTCACAAAGACATCCTCGAGGAAAATCATAAAGCTTTACAGCTGATCAAACTGAAACCTTGAACATAACCCCCTCCACAGCAGGTAAGCTGTAGTTACCATGGTGATAAAGCCCAGTTTACAGAAAGGCGGGTTAGAATAGTGCCTTATTTGAAATCTTTAGGTTTGACCAACCTCTCTGAGCTGTTATTCTTTTTTCACAGTTTACCCATAAGATCTTCACCATCATCCCTTAACAAAATCAACAGCTTACCCTTCAAATGGTCCCTTTCAACAGATCTTAATGAAGTTAAACAAGCTTGTCTTTATCATATTATTGACACATTATTGCATAAAGCCCCGCCCACAGTAGAACATTTCTGAAAGCTTAATAAATGTTGAAACAAGAGAGTACACAAGCCACACAAGATGACTCATACTGAAAGATTAAATCGTGTTGTTCTTAAAGTGTGTAGAGATCAACGATATGATAAAAAACATTACATCACACACAAAGTTTCATCAACAACCAGAGTCCTCACTCTGTAACAGTTGACTTTCAGAGGACTCCAAGAGCAGAAAAAAAACAAAAGCTTACATCAGACCTTAAATATTCAAAACAAAGTCCAACATAAAATCCAGAGGTATAAAACATGCAGAAAGTCTCTTCTAGATACACATGGAAATCCACACAAGAACACGGGTAGGTTCCCATAGAAGGGAAAGAAGACAATACAAGTAGAATACAAGTAGTACGTACTGAAATGCAGTATGCGAACAAATGTGAGATCAGCAGTTTGTCAAAAATACCCGGATGTCGTATTGATTCAGGAAAAATGTACTGTCTGCATCAGATCAGTCTCCTTTGCATACTGTTTCCCACAATGCAAAGTGCCAGGTCAGAGATGGATTATGACGGACAGTAACGTCCATCATAACAATCGTGAACATCTAAATTAATCTCTTGTCAGCTTTTTTCAGACTGTAAGTGGACGCTTTACTCTGTAGCTGCATTTGACGTCAGCTGGGCTGTTGTTTACATCCTCATTATAAGACTGTTAACCAGCCTGTACTGTGGTGATTCTGGAGTCTGTTGGGGCCCAAAGCAGAAATTCACAGGGGGCCCCTCCAAACACCGCTCATCATGATTATGTTGACAATAATCTGAAACAAACCTTTTCATTTTTGCAAAAGTTATGTTATTAAAGTGTCTCTCCCTGATATTATGGGCTAGACAAGTATGATTCAGTCATTTACTTTTATATGAGTGAGTGCTGTCATATTGGGCCCCGTTAGGGAGGTATCCTGCTGACACTACTGGCCTGGGGCCCCAAGCAGTTTGCGGCCTTGCCTGTTGACGAACAGCGCCTCTGCTGGTAAACTGCAAATAAACCACCGACTGGCAGACATCCTACATACGACTGTCCAACGTAGTAGTATTCAGGACATACTTCATATTATGCTCGATATTAGCCAGAGACTAAATACACAGGGTAATGACGGACAAGACACAGGTCTGTGAAAAAAGGGAGGGAAACACACAAAGGGAGGAAGTAAGACTAGACATGATACACACAGAACTACAAAATAAAACACTGACAACTAAAGTCAGGATTATGAACAGAAAAATACACACGAGGATAAAGCAACATGAGGGAGCAATGACGCAAAAATAAAAAACAGGAAAACATGAAGAACTAAACCAGGAAATAAAGAAATAAACACCACCACTTTGTTGCAATTTAAAGCCACTTTATTTTTCGTTGTTGGTTTCTTCATTTGTCTAAATTTGTTGCCAACATGTCAACAAATCCACTTTGTCATTTCTTACCCCTTCTCTAAAATCACATGGGTATCATGACAAGACTGACTTAATACATCCAATAAAACCTCAACCTTTGTCAACAGGAGATCAAATAATAAAAAAGATATCACAGCTCACTGCACTCCCTCGAGCTGGGAACGTGCGGCAACAACCGAGGAAAGAGGTCCAGATATTAAAAGAATTTGAGGGATTAAAACTGCTTCTTTCTTCTGTTTTCAGGCAGTGTTTGACTATTACTCAAGGCTGATATATGGAGGAAATATTGTGCAGCTCTTTAAAATGTCACAGTTAAACAAAGAGGTGAGTCTGATGGCAGGAAATAAACCTCAGGGGTCAGCGGCTCAGCTCGGAGGCAGCCTCTCTGTCTGTTCTGCTGCTGTGTAAACTCCCGTGGCTGCAGCAGGAGATGGATCCACACGGCCGGCGGTCTCCAAGGGAGCCCTCATTGCCATGGAGCTCAGCCTCTCTGAGACACCTGATCTGAATCCAATCACGGCAGCCGTCTGTGTGCACTCTCTGCAAACAGCAGCCGCCCAGGAGACTGGCTGCTGCTGGCCTCTCTGTCCACACCGATGTAATGCAGACCCATCTCGACGTGCTGCTGCTGCTGCCAGACGCCTGGCTGGATGACACATTTCACCACCGCAGTCATGTTTCAGAGCTGCTTCAGAGTCTCATCTCTTCTGAGTGTTACAGAGATTTAAATCTGTTCAATATGCTTCCCTTCAATATTGACATCACATCATTGAAGAATCTCTGTAGCTCAAGTACATGGTCCCATTGTGAGAGATCTGTGGGAATAGAGTTCATTAGAACACAATTTAAATAAAAAAAAAAATTTTTTCTACACCCACTAAATGTGAAAGGACCACTCCAATGATTCAATTCAATTAAATTCATAAAATTTTATTTGTCCCTGAGGGGCAATTCAAAGACACACAGAGCAGTAAAATAACGACAGTGCAGGTAGACTGAAAAAAAATGACCAAGAATATAAAGTGTCAGTTTAAATACAAAATAAAAATAAATAAAAAATAAACAAAAACTGTAGAAATCTAAGTGTATAGTGATCGGACTAACAGATGTAAACAGAACTGTATGCAGTGACTGGGAAATAATATATACATATACAGGGCAAGTAGTACTAAATGATAAAGTGATAGTGGTGCATGGGGAATAATTGAGTATTGCACTCTCTTGGTAACCTGTGTACCAGCCGTTATCAGAATGCAACGTTAGCGACAAAATCATCTTCATTCTTTCTTTTGTTTACGAGTGGAGTGTCCTAACTGCCCGCGAGCGTTGTAGTGCGCCATTTGAACCCTGACACCCGGTTCTATTTTCCTCTCTGTTTCTGAGTAAACAGATGAGGAACTGGATGTTGGGGCGGCTGTGGATCAGTTGGTAGAGTCGGTCGTCTCTCAACTGGAAGGGCAGGGGTTTGATCCCCAGCTCCTGCTGCCACATTTCTGATGTGTCCTTGTGCAAGACACTTAACCTCAAGTTCCTCCTGCTGCTTTGACAGTGGAGTATGAATGTGTACAACTGGATTAGTTACTTCTGATGGACTCTTTACACAGCAGCCTCTACCATCAGTGTGTGAATGTGTAGGTGTGACCTGTAGTGTGAAAGAGCTTTGAGTCGTCAGAAGACTAGAAAATAAATAAACAAGCTCAAGTCCATTTAACATCTATTGTACTGTATATTGTGTGTTCATTCAAGGCCTGTTTACGTACACATTTTGTCTTGGGCGACTTCAGGGTTATTGAATGTTGCTGTGTGAACTGTTGTCACTTTAGATTTGTTGTTATTGCTTCGATTAAGAAGATGAATGAAAAAGGGAAGCAGACGTGAGGGAAACCTATTTGTCCTCAGTTATTCGTATCTTTGTCAGAGTGCCAGGTGAGACGCACCGAAAAAACAGCGCAGCCCGATATTTCTATTTGATCTGTTCTGGTCTCTGGCGAGCACTCGCATTCCGCGCCTGATAGATGAATCTGTCCGTGCACATTTTCATTAATTGTGTTCGAGGGATTGGGATGCTGGCTGCAGACGGGTTCATCTTTTTGTTCTGCACATTATGTTGAATTTTTTAAATATTTTTTCTAAAGATGATAAAACAAACAAGTGTGAGTCTGACTTCATGAGAACAGCAGGGAATTCTGAGCAGTGATGGGAACGTTTGCAGAGATGACAATAAATATCATTTGTCTTCATAACTGCAGTAAAAAATGAAGTTCAGCTAAGAGGAGATGAGCCACATCGGAAAACAAACACACACACACACACACTCAGAGCATCTTGCCCCTGTATCATAAAGACTTTGTGAGGACCCATTTTTCAACCCTAACGTCTTACAGATTTATTTTTCTATGCAAATATGAAGAAACTGGATCATTATACTGTATAGGACTGTGTCTACTCCTGTGCACACTGCAGAGCAGCGTGTCTCAGAGTGTTTAATGTTGTGCCTCCAGCTCGCTAATGTTTACTGGAGAGTGTTTAAGCCGAGAAAGAGAGAACCAATAACAAGAAGAGGGAAAGTTTTTGGAATTTCATAAATGAAGTCCAAGGCTGCTTTCACATGTAAAGTTTGTGGACTCAGGGGGGAAGTTTTAACATTGTTGCATTTTTCATTTGGTTCGGTTAGATTTCAGACAGCGCACCGAAGCCTGTCAAGGGTTGCGTCACTAATTGGAGCTGTCGCTGCATTCATGTGGTGTCGGACACGTCTAAAAAACGAGTTTCTGAGTTGGAAAATGTACAGAAAAGCTCAAGTCGGAACAACAAGTCAGAAATTGAGGAAATAATTAGGTGCCTGACTTGCCGACATATTCGTCATCAACATGGGGGGCTAAATATGTTTTGTTAAGGATAAGATACTCTCCTGTGCTGTGACCTTGCCGTGGTGGAGAGGCTTGCGTGCTTCTATGATCCTGAGAGCTATGCTGGAGGGAGCCTATGGCTCCTGGCAGGTTCAACCATACCAGACTGGCCTTGGGTGAGGAGTGAGACAAAAGGCAGCACCTGGTCCTCCAGGTTGGGGGTTGGGCGTGGCGCTAACAACGCAACCCCGTAAAAAAAAACTGTTGTTACAGAAACTAAAATGAGAAATCCTATTGACATCAGGCCCATTGTAGACCCTGGCCACCCAAACTCTTTGGGTGGCAGTATGACCACTTCTGATGAAAGCTAAAAGGAAGTCAGGAGTGCGAAAGAGGGCCTACTAGGGCCTAAAACCAAGATCCGCATTGGAGCATGGAAAGTCCGAACCATGTTTGAGACCACCAAGACGGCACAAGTCCTCAGTGAGATGAAAAGGTACCACCTGGACATCCTGGGGATAAGTGAGAGTCACTAGAGCGGCTCCGCTCGTCAAGTCCTGCATGATAGGTCTGTCATCCTCCATTCTGGCCACGAGAACACCCACACACATGGTGTAGCCATCTTAATCTCCAAGGAGAAGGCCAAAACCTTGCTGGAGTGGGAACCAGTAAGTGAAAGGCTGATCCGAGTAAGCCTCAACTCAAAGTACTGTAAACTCACCATCTTACAGTGCTATGCACCAACCAACGAGGCTGAGGAGGAGGTCAAAGAAGACTGGTATGAACAACTGCAAATGGCGGTTTCAAAGGTACCCCAACACGACGTTCTTCTCCTAACTGGTGACATGAATGCCAAAGTGGGAACCGACAATTCCAACAACGAGAGGGCAATGGGCAGGCATGGATGTGGCGAAAGAAACAACAATGGTGAACGCCTTGTTGATTTCTGCATGAGCAACAACCTGGTCATTGGCGGTACCATCTTCCCACAAAAAAACATCCATAAGCTCACATGGCAGTCACCTGATGGTAGGACCATCAACCAAATCGACCACATTATCATTAATGGTAAATGGCGCAGGTCACTGCAAGATGTTAGAGCTTACCGGGGTGCAGATGCCTATAGCGACCACCACCTAATCGCTACCACCATTAAACTCAAGTTGAAGAAGTCAATCCCAAAAAGCCACCGGCAGAAGAAACTGGACATTGCAAAACTCCAGTATCCAAAGAAAAACAAGGAGTTTGTGTTGGAACTCAGAAACGGCTTCAGCACGCCAGAGGCTTCCTCTGAAATGGAAGAAGAACCCACCATAAACAGCAAATGGAATACTATCAAGACCATATACTCTGAAACAGCACAAAAGGTCCTGGGCTTCAAACAGAAAGGGGCCAAAGAATGGATATCAGCTAACACTTGGCAGAAAGTTGAAGAGAGGAAGCAGCTGAAGACAAAGATGCTGAACACCAAGTCCCAACAACTCCTCGAAAAAACCAAGATGTCCTATAAAAACAAGGACAGATAGGTGAAGAGGAGTGCTAGGAGAGACAAAAGGGTCTTTGTTGAACACCTGGCAAGTGAAGCCAAGAAAGCTGCATGGAAACATCCTATGGAAACCTGGGTACAGTGTACAAAATCACAAAGCGACTCTGTGGCAAATGTACAAACCAAACTAAGCATGTTAGGGAAAGAATGGCAACATCTGTACATCAGAGAGTGAACAAGCAGCCAGATGGGTTCGACACTTCCAGGAAGGGAAGAGGATGTATGGACCAGATCTTTGCTCTGCGTAACATCATAGAGCAGTGCTTGGAATGGAACACACCCTTCTTCATCAACTTCGTGGACTTCAGGAAGGCCTTCGACAGTGTCCACCGAAACACCCTCTGGAAGATACTGCACTCCTATGGAATACCATCAAAGATCATCCCAATCATAAAAACATTCTAAGAACATTTTGAGTGTAGTGTCATCATGGGAAATTACCTCTCTGAGTGGTTTCCCGTGCAGTCTGGAGTAAGACGGGGGTGCATCATGCTGACGATCTTCCTCTCCTATCAACCAACAGGTACAACATACAGGCTAAAACTGATAGGCTGAACAACTTTACCAGACACGTTGGGCTCAGTATCAACACCTCCAAAACACAAGTGATGTGTGTCAACTCCATCCCCACAGCACCCATCCTTGTTAATGAGGAACCACTTGAGTTTGTGGAAGATTTCAACTATCTGGGCAGTCTCATCAGTAAGGACAGCGGGGCATCAAAAGACATCAAAGCAAGGCTGGGAAAGGCTCAGGGTGCCTTCTCCCAACTCCGTCCCATCTGGAGATCAAAACAATACAGCCTTAAAACAAAGATGCTCCTATACAACAGCAATGTAAAGTCTGTTCTTCTGTACGGTTCAGAGAGCTGGCAAGTTGTCAAAACAGACATGAGGAGAATGGAAGTGTTCCATAATGGATGCCTCCGACTAATATGCCAGCTCTTTTGGTCTAATAAGATCTTCATCAATGACCTTTACAAGAAAATGGGAAGCCGGAGCATCACCAAGGAGATTACGCACAGATGCCTGAGATGGCTAGGACATGTGTTGAGGATGGAGCAGGACCACATCACAAAAGTCACCTTAGGATGGACACCACCAGGCAAAAGAAAACCTGGGAGGCCAAAAACCACCTGGCGCAGAACTGTGACACAAGAGCTGGAACAGATGAACCTGTCATGGGGAGAGGCCCAACATGCTGCCAGGGACCGAATGCAATGGAGAGTGCTCATTGAAGCCTTATGTCCCATAGGGGAAGAAGAGGAGTAATAGTAGTATAAGATACTTTTTAATATTTCACATGTTTCACATCAACGTTTTGCTCAAATATGTAATTTGTAACAGAGATATTACACACATTGTCTTTGTAGCATCCACGCTGTTTGTTGTTGTTCTTACAACATTCAGACTTTTCAAACTGAAAACACGTGAACACACTGAAGTCGGAAGAAAGACTTCGGAAACTGTGACCATCCTAGGAACTGAATGCAGCATGTAGCTCCAGTCTGCTGCTGTCATCCAGCCTGCACTACGACCTGAAAGTAAACAACAACACAGTGGAAGAATGACATCCTGTAGCTCAGCGCAGTGTTTTCATCTATAAAATGGAGATAAAGTAATATGTAGGCGTATTATATATATGTATGAGGTGCGAATGCTCCCAAGTGTTGAGATGTCCCATAACATGCACTAACTATTGAGGACAAACCTCAGGTCAGGAATAAAGTCTGAGTGTCAAGAATAAAGTCAAATATTGAAAATTAATTATAAATATTGAAGATAAAGTTAAAAAATGAAAAGTCCAGTCTGAGACCGAGAAAAGACCTTTCGAGTACTACAACACCCCAAATGTGTGATGTTCGAGAGATGAACTTATCAGACCTCTTTGTTTTCTGAACAAGGCTGTAAACATGTTAACTTCTGCTGTAAAATTGGCTTTTTTGAATGGGTGTGTATGTGACTTCCTGTTCTTCTGCAGTGGACACTTAACGGACTGCAGGATTTTGCACCACAGCATTTTTCAGCTGCTTGGTTCACACGGGGATGTTTACAAGCGACCAAAATGTGCGATAAATGAAGACAATGCTCTCTAATTGTATTTCTTGCAGGTAAAAGTCCCTTAAGTAATCAAAGTCTAGTCCACTCCTGATTGGCTGTGGCTGCAACAGTGACAGTTTTCTCAGCAGAATGAAATCTAACTGGTAACACTTTAACCTAAGATCACAATAATCACCATTAACTTGTTGCTTACTAGCATGCTAATGAGTAGCATACTGGCTGCCAATCATCAATAAGCTCTCATAAGTACCTTCTTATATGACCAGAGTCTATAGCTAACAGGTCATTAACTAAGACTTTACCCTAAATAGCCTCCTATCTACTGCTTATTAAAGGTAAGTGAGAACATGAATTACAATCTCAAGTTTAATATTTTCTAGCATGGAGTCAAAATTTTGCTGGAAAAATACCTAATCACGAGCAAATAAAGTCTGAATGTGAGACTAAAGTGGAATAGCAGATTACGTCAGGCTTTAGGTATTCATTCCAGATAAGCACATGTATATGTTGAGACTTCAGATAATGTCAAAAAGGAAAGAGTGAATTGTAAAGTCAGAATGTAAGTGTCACATAACCTGAATGTCTAACTTCAGTGTTATACTTTAATCTTGTTGCTTGAATGTGAACTTGAAGAAAAATGTTCCTCCCTAATCTTTATTTACTCGAGGCTGAAATAATGGAAATGATGGAAGTTCCTTTTCTTGAATCCAGTTTTCATGTCGAGGCCGACGCGGTGATGGATTGCTCTGCAGTGCTGTGAATAAAAGGCAACACACATTAACATTTGTACTGTTTCTAAAAACATGAAGCGGTATTTCCATAAATGCAATCACACCACAAACAGCAGACACGTCTTGTCTGCTGTCCCGCTTTGCTGAAGTCAGCACGTCTGCCTGTCTCACAACAAGCAGGATAAAAAAAAAACACATTCTGCCGCCTTTCACACCCAGTCTGAAGGAAAACCTGTGATTGTTGGTGTTTGTGCCTTTAGAAGCATAATGGCTGCCAAAGTCGATCTAGTGGACACAAAGACATCACTACCAGAAGGTACAGCCATGAAAGGTGTAAGTTATGTCCAAAGGTTTGCAGGTATTTGTGCATACACCGGTATTTGTGCATACAAACTGATATTTGGGCAAGTAATACCGTAAATTGAAATTAAGGAAATCATTAAATGAGCGATCTGTGAGATATCTACTGAATGAAATGATAAAGTGACCCTACTACGAATATCATCAGATATTAAGGAAACATGCTAAGTTGATTAATAATATAAATAATAATAAACTTCATTTGTATAGCTCCTTTCATACAAGTATTGCAGCTCAAAGTGCTTTGCAGCAGAACAAGATATAAAACGAGCATCACATAATAAAATAGCATGAGATAAAATGAATTAAAAATGGCATAAAACACCATAAAATAGCAGTGAAACATAACCCTATAAATGCCGTCCTATATGTTGACTATTACACTCAAACAGAACCCCTCTCTCCGTACCCTTCTAACGTCGCCACCATGAGCGTGTCCTCACTAAAATGTTAAGGTGAAGAAGTAAGTTTTAAGCTTTAGTGATATCTAAAGGTAACGTGTTCAATATCTTTGGTGCATAATTAGCAAAAGCTGCAGCTCCGATTTTCTTCTGGCAACTGCTGGGAACCCTCAAATAGGCCAGTAGAGGATGATAGGAGTGTCCTCGAGGGCACATAGTGGACAAAAGAGTTGGTCATGTAGCTTGGTCCTGTTCCATTAAGGGATTTGTATACAAGGAGGAGGACCTTAAAATCTATTCTGAAAGTTACCGGAAGCCAGTGCAGAGTGGCTAACACTGGACAAATGTGCTCTCTCCTTTTGGTTCTAATTAATATCCAAGCTGCAGAGTTTTGAATGAGCTGAAGTTTCTCTGTAAGAAGTGCATTACGGTAATCAAGTCTGCTTGAAATAAAGGCATGGATCAGCTTTTCAGCGTCCTTTTGATCTATAAATACCTTAGCTATGTTTCTAAGGTGGAAGAATCATGTTTTTGTAATCTTGCTGATGTGGGACTTAAAGCTTAGATCTGAGTCTATAATAACACCAAGACTTTTAACTTGAGGTTTAATCCAAGGAGTGAGCTTCCCTATATTATTTTGCAGCATTTCTCTTTTCGCTATAGGGCCGACTAGTAGGATTTCAGTTTTGTCCTTGTTTAATTAAAAAAATAATACTCCTCATCCATTTATTTATTGCTTGCAGGCAGGTAAGTGCTGGCTTCTCTGACAACAATGCATGTTTATAATAAGCTCCACGAGCAGAAACATGCTCAAACTAGGATCAATACTGGAGAAAAATAGACAGAAGCAGAGCTGGTTAAACACTGAAGCTTCAGTGTCCACAACATGGCAAGATGTGTGTGCATCGACTCTATGGGGGAGGGGGCAGGGGGGAGACAGCTCTCTACATCCAAAATGGCCGTGTGGGTATCCCTTTAAACAACCTACCTTCTCTGGTCCAAAGGAATCCAGACCATTCAGGACCAGAATCTAGACTTAGAAGGACTGCACTGTTGTCAGAGAAGCCATCACTTCAGCACTAGCTTGTTTCCTTAAAGTCTGATGAAATAGTAAAGTAATTTCATGATTTAATTTAGTAGTCATATTGGTTCTTTAAGCCGGCTTATTTGGGGTACAGACGGGTGTTGTAAACCCTTTAGATATACCAACGTGTGACTGGCTTTTAATAGTGAAAATGAGCTGACAGTGGCCTTTTTCTTTATCCCACCTTGAATGCAGTGTTTTGTATTTATGGGTAAAATCTACAAACCGGTCATATCTTTAAAAAAAAACTTCCACCACACGTCTGAGGTCACCATCAATGTAATGTTCAGTATCCTCCTGGGACACCTTTCTACAGATTGAAAATTATCTTTCTTTAATCTTACCATTACCTTCCCTATATGGGGCTCATTTATATTTAGTATCATGGTTGTATTCAGAGTTAAATGTCCTGCTGTGGCTTATTAAAAACCTCCATTACCTGCTCCACTGTGGGCTGCAGAGGGCTGAGCAGCCATCTGTGGCCTGCCCGCTCTGCTTCCTGCATCCTGCTGCTAATCTGGACCAGAGCAGCGACAGAGAGGGATTAGTAAACAGGCAAAAAGAGAGAAAGCTGCTCAGATTCAGCGGTGTGACTCGCTTGTAGTGCAGAGTCTGCTTTCTGAGGCCTACTGACATTATCAAATGGATTGACATTTCAAATATTTGCACTGCTCAGCGGGATCCAAATGTGCTTTAAGTGAACCATGGGCCTCTTCCCCCTCTTCCTCCCTCACCGCCCAGCAAGCCACGCATGGCCATTTCATCACAAGCGGTGAAATGAGATCCAGCAGCCTCGGCTCCCCAGACCTTTACAGCGCAGACAATGCAATCTGGAGAGCAGGTACTTTCCTCTAAACAGGCCATCGCCCTGCACCCGCTGCAATAGCTTTAAGTGCAAGAGGTGCATTTTCAGGCACATGCACTGAATGATTAATTCAGGTCAGAGAGCTAAAGCAGCATGTACACTATCTCCTTTTAGCTGCAGCAGATACTGCTCGTGTGCACCTGAACATCTGCGCCCTGTTTAAGGGTTGACAATGTCGCACTAATCCACGCAAACTCCGGGCTGAAGCTGCAGTAATGACAGCAAATCCTGTGGTTGTGTTTCCCGATCTCAAAGCTATAAAAACTGTCAGAACCACCTCAGACAACACGAGTGCTGTGGAAATAATCTTGCCAACACAGATTAAGCACCGTGAGTGAATACGTCCTCGTTCACCCGCGCTGAGAGACATCTCTGCATGTTGGAGATATTAAAAGAAAGCTGGAAATCCAGATGAGAGCGGGACGGCAGAGGCGGCCTCGCTTGTGATACACTCGAACAGAACACAGGAAGCTCCGCTGATTGAGGCGTCTAAATTGAAAACCCTTTTTGTTCTAAAGTTAGCTCAACACCGCCTTTTTGTGTCAGATAATATTAGAATGAAACAGGGCTTGTGGTAGCAGCTGTTGTCACTGAGTTTTACATACTACTACTATTTTTTTGTCTCAGAGGCTGAAATAGAAAATATTTCAAAAACTTTTTAGTGTCCTATTTCTCCTAAATGTCTTACAGCAATATGAATTGCTCCAGTAAATTTAGCAAGCAGATGTGAAAGGGGCTGTAATGAAAACTTTTAGGGTAACACCAGGTTAATGTATGACCACTAAAAGTGTTGGGCCAGTTTAGATTGTCATTTTCATTACTAATCTGTTTGGTTTGGTTAAAAAGAACTTGTGTTGGTGTGAAAGCTGCGACCCTTTGAATCTGTCGGTCTCGGTTTCAACATTTTTTAGGTCAGAACATAAACCGACAATCAGTCTGACATAACGGCAGTAAGCAACCACCGTGGGCCCTCTCTGTTCATCATTGCTGGGTTCAAATCCGACCTGTGGCTCCTTTCCCGCATGTCATTCCTGACTCTCTCTCCCTCCGATTTCTGACTCTAAGTAGGTAGAGTCCTGTCTTGACAATAAATGCATAAAAAGCCAAGAAATAAATCTTTCAAATAAATATATAAAAAACTTTGACCAGAGCTAACATTAACACCAGTCTGTGTAGTCGTCTGTCCATTTAGAAGTCGACTTACCTTCAGGATTTTTCTTGCAAGAAATTCCAACCAATCAGAGAGCCTTTTCTCTTTGGGCATCACACATGTAAATGCCCACATGTGAACAAAGACCAAACTTGGGGTAAATATGTAATAATGAAACAAATCGGTCCATGATTCAGACCAGAGCAAACAATCTAGAGGTGTGAAAATGTTCTTCATGTTTGAAGTCATAACAGAGAGTGTTCTTACAAAGATTGACCTTTTGCATAGGAAAAAAGGTTGATCTCAGGTAGAATGAAAAAGTCTTTGTCAAACCTAGTCGAGTGCTGGGATTGCTGGTCCGTTTGTTTTGAGCATGTGGGACTGGTGTTTTTAAAATGGTTGGTTTGGATCCAGCATTATATTTGTGTTACGCAAAATCCAAATGCGGCAGCCGACCAGCAACTCTCCTTTTCCTCTGATTGGTAAAATCAGTGAAGTCTAAAGGTCTGTTGAATTACAAGAGTCAAATGCCATGTATAAATTATGTTCTGTTATTTTCTGCTTGCTCTTTAAAAACATGTTGAGGCAGCAATAGACCAGCTACTCCTCTGCTTTTTGATGCAATTAATCATTTTAGTCACATTTCATACTGGCCTTATGTAGCATGTGGGCTAATTGTAAATAAGCATTTAAACCAAATTTAACAAAAGAAGAAATAAGGTAGGTCTCTAGGAGATCAGGTGTGTGTATATCAACAAAATCCAAACACAGGTAAGTTTAAATAATAATTATTGTATTTCACAAAAATACTTTCTATATAACAAAACAATAAGTTCAAACACAAACAACATAAATGTTCTCTTTCTTAATCGAAAAGGCTCCTTGGGTCCATTAAAAAAAAAAAATCAATGTCCTTCGTCCGTATTCCAGAATGTCTTTTTCTAAATCCTACCACCTGGTAGCAGGGGGTGAGTAGATCTCAGAGGTTAGCTCACCATCTTTACGGAGTAGTTTCATACAAAACACCTGACTGCTGTGTAAATTCATGTACCCGTCGTCCCGTCTTGTCCAACCAAACAATTCTGTCTGTGCAAGCATGAGATGAGATAAGAGGAAGTGACCCCGTGAACCGGATGTTTATGAGAAGTGGGATGAGCTCTGATTGGTTGACAGATTTTAGCCGAGTTCAGGTGAGATTATGGAATGTTAAGGGAAAAAAAAGGGAAATAAATAAATACAAAATAAAATGAAAAACGATTAATCATAATTTATGAAGGTTCACTGAGGTCACTCCCCTCTCAAAGAAAAAAAATAGAGGGCTAAATCAAATTCAATTAACCTGGGTTACACTTTCCCCCCCCGATCTCATGTACGTCCCACTACATGCAAGTGGTTGGGTACTAACTGTTGGGTGCGGTGTGACAGTTCAGGGTCTCTCAAAGCATACGAAAACGCTGTACTTAGTCCATGAAACAGTGAATGGACAGTATCCAGCACTGGACGTCCAGGTTTCGCATAGTGCAGTCTATCTGGGGGTTTCCAGGTCCTAGTTGAACGGTGTATAGGAATTTCTGTGTCACTGCCCACATCAGGGGGTTCAGATGAGTTGCTCGAGTCATTTTCTGAGGAGGACGATGCTCTTTCATCAGAAGCATAACTCTGTGGTAAGTCTGTGAGCTCTGCATTTTCAGGTAGGTTTGAACTTTCAGAGGTTTGGTTGGTATCAACCATGATAGTATCTACAGCTTCTTGGTGTGCCTCAGGAGAGGTTTCCTGCTGGGTGGTCTGTGGGGTGTCAGGAACTGTAACAGGATCTTTTGGAATGTCAAATACGGTTGTGAACCTAGATGGCTCAGAATCCAGTGATCCACTATGCCAGTGGAATGAAATCAGTTCATCTCCATCTGATAGACAGTCTATGTCTATTTCATTTTCAGGTGGCTTTACGTTTGAGAGCGTCTTTGGTTTGGGGAGTTGTTTTGCAGAGGGAACTTTTGGTAGAGGCAAGTAACCACAAGTAAGCAGAAGATCTCTGTGTAGTGTTCTAAGAGGGCGGTCTTTACTTTCAGGCCTGACCGTGTAGACAGGAAGCGTAGCCGCTCTCTTTACAACAACGTATGGCTCATCATATCTTTAAGTACTACTTCAGAACTTTTACCACTATGATCTGCTAATTTCTTCAACTCATTGAGGTAGTTTGTTGTACAACTGCTACCAATTGTGGCTGTGTACTCATTTGCTAGTGCTTTAACACAGTAAATTATCTCAGGTGCATCTTTTGGAGAATGCATGAAAGGCAAAAGTCGCATTAAAGCTACTAAGGCAGAACTATGTGTAAACTCAACGATCAGGTTTTTGCTGTATGGACTTGTAAAATCATTTACTGGAACTATTGTCTTAATGGACCCATATCTCTTTAAACACTCAATTTCTTCATCTGTTTCAGTATTAGTAACACCACTAACTATAACAGAACAGGATACATCAACATCAGACATCTTAATGAAATCCATCTTAACATGGACTGACTCATCAAAACTCAAGATAATGTTGTTATTCACACAAAAATGAGCTCCTGGCTAGCTCGCCAAGTTATATGTAGCATGTGGGCTAATTTTAAAGAAGCATTTAAGTCAAATTTAACAAAAGAAGAAATAAGGTAGGTCTCTAGGAGCTCAGGTGTTATATCAACAAAATCCAAACACAGGTAAGTTTAAATAATTATTATATTTCACAAAAATACTTTCTATATAACAAAACAATAAGTTCAAACACAAACAACATAAATGTTCTCTTTCTTAATCGAAAAGGCTCCTTGGGTCCATTCCAAAAAAAAATAATCATTGTCTTTGGTCCGTATTCCAAAATGTCTTTTTCCTACCACCTGGTAGCAGGGGGTGAGTAGATCTCAGAGGTTAGCTCGCCATCTTTACGGAGTAGTTGCATACGAAAAACCATGTCATGATTTGGTTTTGTATTTGAGTTTCCCTGTTCTATCCCAGTGTTGCGTGTTTCCCTTGTGTTAATGTTCCCTAGCGTTGCTGGTTTTTCCCTTGTGTGTTTCCTAGTTTTGTCTTCAGTGTTTTCTGTTTTGTTTTGTCATTAATTATTCTTGAGTTCTGAGTGTCTTTAGTGTTTCATGATTTAGTTGGTAGTTGTCCTCAGTGTTTCTTGTATTCCTGTCTGTGTGTTTCCCAGTGTGATTGCCCTGATTGTCTTCACCTGTGTCTTGTTAGTCTCACCTGTGTTTGATTACCCCTGTGTTTATTTAGTCTCTGTGTTTCTTCCTTTCTGTGTCAGTTCATTGTATGTTGTAAGTTG
This sequence comes from Labrus bergylta, assembly GCF_963930695.1. Classification (NCBI taxonomy): domain Eukaryota; kingdom Metazoa; phylum Chordata; class Actinopteri; order Labriformes; family Labridae; genus Labrus; species Labrus bergylta. Next base: position 24,987,569 of record NC_089209.1, on the reverse strand, counting down.
CCAGTGTCTGTTGTTGGAATGTCAGTTTTACTCGTGCTCCTCTGTGGATCCCTGTTTTTGATCCCTGTGTTTTTTGTTGAACTTTTGGAATTGACTTTTGTTGCCTTTGGCCTTTTTTGTTTGATTAAATATTTTTGGTTTCACCTCCCTTGTTTTTCCAACCGCTCGTAACAAACCTGACTGCTGTGTAAATTCATGTACACGTTGTCCCGTCTTGTCCAACCAAACAATTCTGTCTGTGCAAGCATGAGATGAGATAAGAGGAAGTGACCCCGTGAACCGGATGTTTATGAGAAGTGGGATGAGCTCTGATTGGTTGATAGATTTTAGCCGAGTTCAGGTGAGATTATGGAATGTTACGAAATGTATTTTTACAATTAATCATAATTTATGGAGGTTCACTGAGGTCACTCCCCTCTCAAAGAAAAAAATAGAGGGCTGAATCAAATTCAATTAACCTGGGTTACACTTACACTGAATAACTTTTCAAGCGACATCAAAGTCACCGACTAATTTACCAAGTTGAAATGAAAACGAGTCATGCTCCAGTAATCTCAGTCGTTTGGTGTAAAGGCCCTGACACACCAACGAGATCATCATCCGATTATTGCTCTAGTTTTTGCGGTGTACAGCTCCGTCTCTACCTCTCTTGGCCGATTCGACATGTTGAGTCGGCGTCAGTCGGCGTCTGCAGGCTTGCTGAGAGGAATCTCAGCTTGTAACTCAGTTTGTTTACCCAAAGGCCCAACTAGAGACAAGAGTAGAAAATAAGCAATAGTTATAAACTCTTTGTGCAGCACATCAGTTTCATGCTCTGTATCTGTATTGTAAATTGCATTGTCTCTATCAAATAAATAAATTCATGTAATAACCAGTAAAGACTCTTTCTAGCGCCGGACAAGTGGCCAAAAATGGCCTCAATTCTTCTTTTAACTTGTTAAATTGAGCATTTCTATTTGCATTTCAGTTTAAGGAATTAAATGTTTGTGCAATTAATTTAGATGAAAGCTAAATATTTGTCCCTTTAGGTTAATTAGTCATTATAATTGTCTTATAGAGAGTATTCTTATTTCTTACAGTGTGGCCGTCTAGCAGTGAGAGTCAAAGTAATGCGGCCTGCTTGGTGTTGAAAGTTGCCCCTCCCTGGTTTATGTCAAAGTAAAACAACACGTCTTTCTGTATAAATCTACAGGACAAGCAGCAGTTTCATGCGACGACAGTTCACCTTAACTGTTCATTTGATTGATTAGAATCCAAAAACCTGATCTCTTCAAATCCGTCCTGTCTTATATTTCCCTGAACTATTCCCCCCTCTAACTGGTCTGACACCGCTCCCCTCCCCCCACCCTTTTCTAAATGAACAAAGACAGACAATATAAGAGTCTGACTCCCCTACAGTTTGCAGCCTCCTGTGATATATTAATCATGTTTCCCAAAGACCCCAAAGTGGCTAAATAAAAGAGGAAATGAATAAAAGAGCGAGCGCTCCGGGGTGAGTTGTGGAGTCCCACATCGGGCGCTGCACAGATATCACTATCACTTGGCTGTAATTGTTTTCAGGTGTTTCTCTGCACGGCTCATTTGTTTCCTGAATAAATCACACGCAGAGTCTCAAGGTATTTTAATTGTGTACCACAGCCGAGGGAGGGGGGGGAGGGGGGGGCAACAGATTTGATGGATTTCCCTCGTGCCAGGCAACGTGAACAATGAGACAGCTCCGCCTCAGAGGGAGGTGATAACGCTGTCTCACTCTTTACAGGGTCCTCATTAGGAGCGTTTAAATGCACCGTGCTGGATGTTTGAAAAACCAGAGGCGGTATTTAACGATGAGCTTCTCCTTGACCAGGCCTCATCCGACCACGCCGACGCCCGCTGTTAAGACTAATCTCTATCATCAACCCTGTCTGAGCCGTTACACCTCCGGGTCTCATTCGGCATCAAAAAGCCGATTTATGCATTAGTCAAAGATGAGCACTCGGGGTAAAGGTGTTTAATTTCACATTATTACATTCATTAGGTAAAAACTCACAGGACGGTAGCACGACTGAAGGACAAACATGGATGGATCTGCGTGCACGCTGTTGTTCTTGGACCGGGCCACGTCCTGATTTATTCATTGGAACAGAGTGTAATAATGTGAGTGAGTGTGAGTCGCTGTCCTGATGACTCGAGAGCTCACACACTCTTTCTCTCTGTTTCACAGCCTCCTCTCTCTCTCTCTCGTCTTCAGTCTGAACGGTACCACACTGCATTAAATCCAGCACAAGGCCAAACAGTGAAAAGGTGGAGGCAGAGCGGAGATGAAAACGCTCTGCGGGCTGCAAAAAGAGCTTCTCTTAACTCAAATGAGAAGAGAATGAATCAGCACACAGAGGCACAGCAAACTGTGCTGACAGCCTTGATTACTGTACATCATTTATCAATCACAGCTGGTTTTATTTTGTCTGTTTATTTATTTAACCATCATGCATCACTATGGACATTTTTGTCCATTTGATCAAATTTGACCTCTTCATCTGGCCATCATTTTGTCTGTGTTAGTGCATATGGCACCATTTTTTTGTAAGAAAGACTCTCTTGACAAATTTTGGAATGCACATTTTATTTTTATTAATAGATCAATAGAACACTGGGAAACATTTTTACTACCCTCTTTAGTCACTAAGGACAAAAATGTCCACTTTAAAAACTGCTATAAAAATAGAACAGATTGATATTTTTTTCTACTGTTTTCTGCATAAATCTCTTAAATGACTCCAGCCCTGCTCAAAACTATCAAATATTGAATAATTATCAGAAATGTATCCCTTTAAATGCCAGAATCATGTAATCAAACTGGCATTTAAAGGGTTAAATTCCTAAAAATGATTGAATGTTCTATTTTTATAGCAGTTTTTGGGCATGGACATTTTTGTCCTTAGTGACTTAAGAGGGTAGTAAATTAAACTGATGCCTGAGGGTTAATCTTTTTTACATACTTTATTAATCCTGAGGGGAAATTCTGGTTTCCACTCCGTTATTGAGAAACATGCCCCTCACACACATGCACAAACAGGACCTGTGGACATGCATTAATGGGGAGATGTCAGAGTGAAGCTGCTACACATGGAGCTGTTAGGGGTTCGGTGCCTTGCACAGTGCACTTTAAAAAAGAACCAAACGAACAGTTGTCTTTACAGGAAATCAAACACCTTGGCAGTACTCGGGAAGTGACCTGGCACCTCTCCAGCAACCACACCAGCTTCCATACTTAGGTCTGCACTGGGATTTGGGTACGGGAGACCCTCCAGTTCCCAGCTTAAGTCCCTACCATAGACTGTAAATATTACTGGACGAACCCTGACCCGTCTGTTACATGTTACAGAAAATGAGTCTAATCGACGGCCGCATCCATATTGGATTTGCAATCTCAACCTAACTTCGGATCAATTTAGCAACAGCAGTAAGGTGGGACTGGCGGGACTTAACTCCGCCCATTCAGCTCGACGTTAGCAGTCCACTTGACAGCATAGCTAACAGCTAGGCTGCTATCGTCAACTATTCCTGCTCATCCTGAGAAAACTCTATAAACAGTAAGTTAACATTTAACTGTTCTACAACACAGTTAAAACGAATTATATTCAACCCAAATATTTAATTAAAGTCTTAAAACTACACTTTGTTAAATATACAACTATGTTTATTAGTTATTTGTCAGAGCAGTTAGACTTTGTCAGTGTTAGCAGAGAAATACATTAACAAAGTTTCATACATAAACTGTAAATAAATATGAGACATCCAGAACAAATCAATATTACAAAGCATACAGTTCATGTTACTGTTCTGACAAAAAGAGGAATGTCTGTGTTTTATATTTACTGATGTCAACAGCGATGAGGTGAACATGACAATTGAAAAATAATGATTTAGTATTTATTATAAGACATTTGTTTTCTATTGAACCCTGTGAAGTCATGGAGTCTGTGGACAGTGTCAGCTTCACACCAAAAACTTTAAGTATTAGAAAAAATAGTGTTTAAGACTGGCATCTATTATGATGAGTTGCAGCTACCTTGTTCAATATTATTCCTGCAGATGTGGCTCATAACAAAAAAACAGCCTGAGCTGTCACATGTAGTTAACTGTACATTTTGTCTTGTCTGAGGCATTAATTGAGCACCTTTGTATTTCTCCTATAGACACAGTGTGGATTATTGGTGACTGGTCCATCGAGGTGCCCAGAGAGCTGCAGAGACAGAGGAAGAAACCTGAGCCTCAACAACATCTGCATTTGTTGGTTCTTCTGGGTGGACTTCAGTTGCTTCTCTTCAACAGCTCGCTGCGAGGGAGGTCTCCCCCGGATGGCCTGAGTGATGTCACCCACAGGCTGAGAGCTGAGACGGGTTTTAAGCCTTTTGACAAACCGTTACACCGCGCCCACCTGTCAAGCTGGTCAGCTACAAGCCTTATTGTGAATAACTCTTATTCTTCATCAAATCAAAACTGATGAGTCATCAAAACATTCCCCCCCCGTACAGTGTGTGTCCATCGAGACATGAGCTAATCACACCTATTTGTTTGTTTTGTACCAAGCTGTAAACATGTTCATCTCTGCTGTAAAAACAGACTTTTTTAATGTTGTTTTTCAGATTAAATAAATATTTCTATATAAATGCACTCCTTTATGTCTACTTATGAGTATACATTTCAGATTTGAAATGACAAGACTAAAATGTGCATTAATGCTCAACTCAATAGCTTAGGGAAGGAAGTCTACTTTTACACAACTTCTTATTCTTTCAACATTTTCTTTTACCAAATACTAATGTAGTTCATTTCTGAAAGTGGGATGGAACAGAGTCATTGCAAAAATATGCCCTTAAACAAGAAGCCCCACTCTTAAATCAAGATACATGGAGAGTAAATAAGATCAATAACTTGTGAATAAAAACACAGTTAAAAATGATTTAGAAATGTAGTCTTCACAGATCAATATCACATAATATCAACTTCTCCCATCTAAACTGGACAAAGGGTTTTAAAATGGGAAGAAAATGGTTTGATTGCAAGTTGTTTGGAGGAGATCTACTTTTATTTGAACAGCTGAAGCATGAATACAGTCTTCCAAGGTGCAAACCCTCCTCCTCCTGCTGAAGCTTGTGGAGCTCCTTGATGTACTGCTGTCTTATCTGCTGGACATCTTCTCTCAGCAGAACTTCGACTGTTGAAAAGTCATTCAGAAGAAGCTCGAGCATGTGACATGGATCCAGGAGAACATGGACTTTTAGTGAGGGGTCTTCAGGATGACAAAGAAAGAGAGAAAATATCAGTTATTCATTAAATCATTTTTTTTGTTCTCATCTATTTTTCTGTATTCATCTGTGTGTAAGAGCAAATTCAACAGTGTACTACCCAGACAACAAAGGTACAGTATTCAGGTAATCAACATCTATTCAAAGTTAAGAAGATAAACCTTATTGTAATCATGCTGTTTTCAGCTCTCTCACTCACACAATGATATTCCACAACAAATTGTCTCAGATTTTGTGAGGAAAAATTAAGCAGTTTATTGTGGCTAGTACTTCATCTTAACATGAAACAAATACTACCTGAATTATTTAAATCATTAACAGGTCCCAACTCTCTGTGCTTTAGTACAGAACATACAGGTTGAAGATTGGTTGCAGAAACTGGACACATGGGCAGGGATTCTCGTCCCTGTTTGCTGGCAGATATTGAATGTGTAAGCTCCTGCTTCTTCAGAAAGTGAAAAGCTTCTACCGAGGCTGGCGGAAGTTCTCTGCCTTTTTCTGCAGCTTTTGCCAACAACTTTGGGCCACCTCCATCCAAAGGTTGTGGCCTACAGCTATAGCTAGAGCCTCCACCACCAGTTTCTGCTACACACCACAAGCAATCACTTGCCGCCCTTGCCAAGGAAGTGCTGCTCCTGCTTCACATTGGCCGAACATCGAACAGTCTCCTGAAGATGAATTTGTGGATATAGTGGTCTGTCCTTTTGTAGCCTCTGTCAACAAATTTCTGCTACCAGAGCAAAGCCGCTGTCAAACCTTGCATTTCAAGCGTCAGTCACAAACCAGCAGTCTACACACATCCTCTTCTAACCTGCACACTTACCTGTCATTTGTGCCTGAGGCTCCTGCATGAACCTCAACTTAAAACCTTTGTAAGAAAACTGCAGAAAACCATTCCCATCCACAGATTGTGGATGACAGCTGCTGCCCTAACATCTGTTCAGAGTCCATCCCAACAACCTTAAGCTTCCATCTGTAAATTGCAGGTGTAATCTCTGTCATCAAACAACAGATGTTGATGACAGCAGCGACCAAAACATTCACCATTAGCCTCTTCCCATTTCCAATAGCTACAGCCTTCACCTGAAGACTTTGGATGAAATTTGCTGCCGGAAGTGGAACAAAAAAAATGTATACAACTGAGGCAGATTCTGAATTGACTAAGATCAGCTAGTCCGAATAATCTTTGGGGTTTAATAAAGTTATCTATCCATCCATCCATCCATCCATCCATCTATCTATCTATAGATAGTATATATAGTTACAACGCTCGCTTCATCAACATTTATCTTTGTAGAAAGCCGTCCAGTTGTGTTGTCAGCCTGTTTTGTGGCTCCTCGCTGAAGCTATGTGCCCGAGCAATTAGAAAACATTTTGTACCTCTCGATTCATTTCTCTATAAATATGTGAAAATATGGCCTAGGATCTTTTAGAGCAACATGATGTCTTTTAAAGCTTTTAGCCACATCTGTCTGTCTTCATTAGTAAATAGACCCGTTCTCAGTGTTTGGTTGAATTTGATAGATCGATTAGTTTTACATTTCAGTTAACTTTTTCCTCATCTCTCTCTTATCAAAAGGCTTTGAATAACTGGAGGAAGCAACCTCATAGTCCACTGGTAATGTAAATCCAGACTGATACCTCCTGAGTGTGGCTACAACGGGCCTGGCTGTAGCATTTGTGTGATCACAGACAATCCAGTGGGCAAATCTTTGACACCTATTTGTTAGCTGACTCAGCAGCTGGTTGGACAGGAAGCTGGCAGATTGGCTGGTTGGTTTGGGGGGGGGGGAGATGAGGCGGCTGAGGAAAAAGTAGAGTAGTGTCTCCTCTGTGATTAAAGTCTGCAGTGTCTGACATGCATGATAGCTCGGTGACTCCTGTGACCCCGGCCCAGGAGACGGAAAGTGGAAAGTGACGGCTCTCCTTCCTCGACTCTTTCTTCTTCTGCACTGTGTCCTCGGCTGCAGCTGTAATTCACCGGCCAACTTCCCCCACAGCCTCTGCACCTCATCCCAGCTGCATCAGTCACGAGAGCTGCAGAGAGCAGGATGCACAGAGAAAAGAAAAGAACCCCAACAAAAGTGGATTTATTTTATTCCACATGATGCTACTTTAGAAAAGTTTGGCTGATTAAAAAAATTAACGCTTTAATATAGTAAAGGAAAGAAAAAAGTGTTTGGATGATGATTTAGTATCTTTGTCAGACCAAACACAGATCTTTGTTTATGTCTGTAAGTAACAATGAGTTCATTGTAATTTAACAGCAACTGTTTTCAATACAAAACCAATGTAGGTTAATGTTTTCAGCAAACAACGTCCTGAGCGCTAAACGACCTCGGCGTCAGGTGTGCTCACAGAATACTGAGGACGGCCTGTGAATCTATGAATTGTCAACAACAATAGCCAAACTGAAGCAAGCTGACTGAAGCAGGAAGCACAACAAATGTTACCGTTACCATGGCAACAACAGCTAACGCGAAGCATAAAGTTAGATTGATGTCATAAATTCAGGATCAACTTGTTGATTTGTGGCAACATCACGAGTGTTTCTACAACGTGTCTGTAAAACAAACCACAATCCAACTGACAAGGAAAGGAGTTGAACTGAAATGTTACTGTTACCGTGTTCACATGGTGTTTTTTTTCTGAGCGCCAGCATCTTTTTTCAGTTGTTTTCAATGAGTAGAGAGCGTTCACAGCAGAAAGTAGCCACCTGGATAAAAAGCGCAGCGCCCAGCGTGTTTTTTTACAAGAACTCTGCTGTTTTTGTGCGGCCGCTCTGAGCGCTCGAGTTGAAAATCGTTCAACTTTTTCAGAAAGGCGCTGTTGACGTCACCGGCGCTCTTTTCCAAATATTTGATATTCCCCGTATTTTAACCTCCTACAGATCGTGTCTTGTACCCACATCCTCTTTGCTCCGTGTCTGATCGGTTAACTATCTTAAATATAAAACATGCATTGAAAAATAACGTAGAGACATAGAGACAGGGCAGGGGAGCAGAGCTTTTCTGCCCGGAAAAAACACCAGGCGGACACGGGGCCTGAGGCATGTTCTGTACCAGGAAGTTAACAGCTAGCCACATTTAGCTTAGCCATCATGTTTGTTAACTTTTAGTTCTTCATCTCGTTGCTCACCACACACTATAAGAACAAAACTGTTAAATCTGTCATGATTTGTCATCACATGTGGTTTTGTCTCTCACATTTTCAAAGTGGTTTGAAATCTTTTAGTGTAGACCAAGGGGTTTTGTTATTTTACCCCGTATCGGTTGTGAAGTTTTGTGTTTCCTGAAATAAAAAGATATTGTGGACTGCTTCTTCATTTGTTTGTTGATCATTGGGAGTCAGGAAGACTGCATCTGGTTTCCCCAGGCCGGGCTGAACAGGTTGAAACCTCAAATCCAGCACACAGGCTTTACTGTACACTCAGGCAGATCTGTGGAGGCCTCGTCACTTTAAGATTCAGTTCAGGAAATGAATTGCTCTGTAAATGTTGATCAACACAAACGAGTAGGTCACCACTGAGCCGTTCATCATTCTCTCCTCTGCTGCTCGGTCCAGTGATGAGGACCACGCATCATTACAGCTCTGCAGCTGGACTGAGCCTAGACTCAGAATACAACAACAAACACTTTGAGACATTTACCACACATTACAGAACTCCTGGACAACACGACGTGCAGCACAGTCAAAGTTTATTCTAGATTATTTTGTTTTCTTGATCGTGTGAGGACGAAATTCTAACTGAAATCAAAACTTGATTATTTGCCGAGCCCTAGTGTGAGCTCTCAGGTCGTACAGCGTGAGCTCTTTACAGTTGTAAAGTGTACGCAGAGCTTTAGACACAAACCTGAGCCAACTCCTGATCTAAACACACCTAACACAGGTCTAGCTCAGTTAATAATAACGATACACTGGACTTATAGTGCACTTTCCTGAATACTCAAAGATGCTCAACAAACCACTTCTCCACAACCTGTACACCTCCAGCACCCTGAGGCGTGCAGGCCCAACTTTCTCAACCCGGACACAGACTGTTCCAGACCCTCCTCCCCCCTCCCACACTCTCACAGACTCTCATCCAGCCCCACAGTCAGAAAACATTACAGTAGTGTGAAGGCTGAAACTGATCGTATGCGTTACATTAATGCTCACTGGACTTTCATATTTTCTGTTTTCATGCACACTGTGAGGAGATTTATTCTGAAAATGATTTTCACTGTAAATCCTGCACATAGCTGCCAACTTTTTATGCTCTATTGTATTTTTTTATTTTTTTATTTGCTTTTTATATTTTTATCTTATTCTATTTAAGTTGTCAGCAGGAGCGCCGCTGTTCTATAACTTTTTACTATTTTATCTTTATTACTTTGCTAACTGTCAAGATACGAGTCAAATTCCTTGTATGTGTAAATGTACTTGGCAATGAAAACCAATACTGATTCTGGAAAAACAATAACAGCAAAACAATGAAAACAATACAAAGAAGAAAAGTCTGAGAGAAGTCGGACGAGAACAGACTTTTTAAGTACTTTTAGGCGATGTAGAGGAGATGAGTTTTTAGGGAGTTCTGCTGAGCATCAAGTACAATTTAAAATAAAACACGATCTACGGACTTGCGATCTTATTTTTTCATCACTTTATCAACATTACGTTGTCACCGAGTGAACAACAAATCATCCTCAGAAAGACAAAACAACATGTTGTGATCTTTATTCCCGTGGGATCTCCTGCGATGTAAGTACAGCTGATGACGGCTGCGCTCACTCTCCAGACACAGATCCAGTGGGACAATGCGCTCACCGCTGACAGAAAGCAGCGCGCACAGACTGTCGGCAAATTGGCAGTTACTACTCCTTTTAAAAGTATTTCATAACCAAGACTGCTGATCTGTGAATTGCTATGGCAACCAAAGTTAATCTTTCACTTTTATTCAGGTAAGATTTCAGAGTGAAAACACCCCTGGGCATGATTCCTGTGCTGTAGACACAGAACCAAAGTATGTTTATGTGTTTATGACATTTGACCTGTCAGGAAGACAAACGTTAGTACACTGCAGAACAAAGCACACAAACATTCAAATGCATGACAAAGAAGTTAGCTCAGACAAAATAAAGGGATGAATAAATATAAAAAAAACTCCCTGCAGTCGACGTATGAGCGCTGTTACCTTGCTGGAATACTTATGGTGGTAATCTCGTTGCGGACCCAATGGGAACACCGAGATGATGGAATAATGCTGTTTTTTATTTGGGAGGGGGAGAGTGAGCAATGGACAGGTCTGCATACGCTGACAGCAGAATGTATGAAGAGGCACATTAAAGGGGAGTGAGAGTGGAATACAGAAGAAGCTTAAGTATCAGTTCACTCTCTCTCCCTCTCCCCACGGTGCTACCACGGCCCATAATTCCTCTGGAAATCAAGGCTGCAGCTGCTGGAAATGGATGGCATGGCTGTTGTTTGCTCATTAGACAGAGAGGGGGATTCTGCACAATGTTAACAACCACATCACCTTGCTCCCGTGTTCTCCTTAAGACTTGTTTATGCATCAGACATTTTTGTTTTTGTTTTTTTTGTTTTTTTTGGGGGGGGGGGGGCAGAGTGAGAGGAGGATGATCCATCACGGGCTGCAGTTAATAAAATTACATCTCACATACACTGGCTCGTACATCCCTTTGATTCATCACTCGCCGCCAGCGGCTCCCTGCCACACCCGATCAGTCTCCGCTGCTGAAAACCTGCAGTCTGAGAGACACTTTGGGGAAATCAGAGGGGGGGAAAAACTGAAATCAGATTTTCATCTGCAAACGCTTTACAGGAGTTACTCTTCCTGCTGATGATGTTTGACAGTAGTGTACGAGTGCACATCTCCTGCCCGAGGGGAACACTGTATGTGTAAAAAAAATCACTTGGAGGCCGTATAGCTGGCTTGGCTGGTGTTCAGTGTCACTGATATGGGCATGCAAAGGTGGCCCAAAGGGAGAAACTTACCTTGACACAAATAATTATAGCTAAAACTTCATATCTGAACCAAAAAACTTCATATCTGAACCAAAAAAAATCAGGATGTTTGATGCAGCTGCATCCTCGAGCTGCATGAAGATAGGTTGCAGGGTTTTCCACGGGCTATAAAGTAAACATTTAGTCAATTCAAAAGTCAATTTTTTTAAGTCTCTGAGCTCCCAAAAAGAAGTTTCCCTCCAAAAAATCCACTCTGATCCTGTATTTGATCATGTCTATAAACCCCTCTATTTCAGCCCTGCTCAGAACAGGCTGTTTCTGTGTCTGTACCTTTAAATATGTAAATGAGCTGTGTCTGACCACGCCCCCTCTCTGGAAGGGCTTGGGTGTCTCGGGCTTTCTCGCTCCATGCCCTTTTTTTTACGGTGAGAAGTCAGACTCAGAGGGCAGAACAAACACCTAGCTGTGGGAGTGTCACCCACCTGGGGGAGGAGTTACTGCCCTTTGTGATGTCATGAAGGGAAAATCTCCAAACAGCATGTTTGAGCACATTTTATGAAAAATGGAGCAGGCAAAAGAAGGAGAGGATGGACTTTACTCATCATTGGGGGGTTTGTAGATGGACTAGAGACACATATTAGTGTTAGAGAAACATGGTGAAGTGTATTTTGTGACCTTGACAAAACCATGCCTTGGCAGTAAAGATGTTGTCCAAATTTAGTTGCATGGCACATCCAAATATCACAACTCCATCATGCAATTATTTTTGTGTTTTGTCATCTTTAATATTGCTGATATTCACCAAAATGTAAAGAGGACGCTCTCCACTCAGCAGGAAAGGTCCCGTCTTTATTGTCTGTTTACAGTTTGAACACAGAAGCCTTTAAGTGAACACACAACAAAGCAACAATTCAAAACTATTTATTCAAATAAAAAAATGAATATACTGTAGGTTAAAATGAAGTACATCTGGCACTTCTGGAAGGTTAACTAGGAGATACCTTTTGGTGATTTTGCTAACACAGAGGATGGCATGCACCCTCCTCTTCTCTCAAATCACCTGCAGGATACAGGAGAAGGGGGGGGGGGGGGGGGGGGGCGGTGGGTGAGGAGCAGATGGAGGCAGCTGCTGCAGCCTAGGGGTGACCTACAGGAGGGAGCAGCACATCTGTAACAGCTGACAGGACAATAAGGACCCGACGTCCCATTATCATCAGCAGCGGGACGCATCGCAGCGGGTCGTCTGCACAGAATCCCTCTCAGGCTGGATGGAGTCTCACCGTCTCTAAGCGGAGGAGGCGACCGACGTGCAGCTGTTGATTATTGCACCTCAAAGGCTCCTTTACTGCACTAATAAATACACCATGACCATTATCATATCCCGACTGTTTTATTTGTCAGTGAAATCAGGAGCAAAGAGCAGCAATTAGCAACAAAATACAGCAGCATAAAAAAGCGATTAGTTTCTCCCTCGTTGGCGACGTGTCACGAGCAGTTTGATGATAATGAGCAGAGACAGGGGAGGTTAAAAGCGCCATAATAGCAACAGCAGCATTTGTTATGAGCAATAATGGAAGCGACTGTCTCACACAAACAGGAGACACTTAAGTCAGGAATAAACAATAAAATAATGAAGACAAGAGAGGCTTCAGTTCCACTGTAAACTATGATAAACACTGTGACTGTCAAAGAGGTGTCTTTCTCTGTTTATTTACAGGAAGTTGATCTGCAGCATAGTTTACATACTGTGTTGTTTTGATGCTAATTTCCCAAACTGATTGGCCACCCAATTGGCCCCCGACAAAATCCTGAACTACGATTGGCTGTTTGCCTTGTCAGAAGTGGGACTTTAGTTCAAATCAAGTAATTTCTTGGCTGCTGGTAGCTTCCTTTGAATTTCAGTGTAGTCCATTTCATTTGGTTAGTTCTTTGAATATTGACTTTGAGCATAGGGAGCTGTTTTAGGTGGGTTGCGAATGTTTACCTTACAAAAGATGGTATCACAAAGTTTATGAGCACCTTTAAATTTGGGTTTTGGTTCCATTTCTTTGTGATGTCACATGTTTTATACTGTCTGAGGTCCAAACTGCACCATTTCCATCTGATGGGTTAAAACATTTCAGATATTTTGGTTGTGATTTTTCTCGAGGAGTTATTGGTGGGTGCTGAGTCTACACAAGTTTCGAATCACTGATCTAAATGTTGACACTTTATTGTTGAGATAGAAAGACTAAATAAAAGCTTTTCGTCCGTGTGTGTGCGGTCCTAACACATACACAGAACTTCCACCAGGTACATGTGCATTGTGTGTCAGCGCCGCTCCATTACGACTCCGAGCTCCCTCGTCCATCAACATCCACAGGCTGCGTTCACAGATCGCAGCACCGCCGACCAGCTGGAGTCTTGAGACCGAGGAGTTTCCGGGGTAATTACAGATGAATGTGCGACAGCATGAGACAATAAGATGTATGTGGTATGAAACTGTATAAAACTCGAATAAACACAACAAAAAACACACATGAGGTCTTTGTTCTAAAGTGTTTGATTCTGAATATAAACTGGATGTTTTAAGGTTGTATGTGGTGTCTGACTTCAATTTACAGCTGCAACCTTCCCCGGTGTTACGGTCTAAGTGAGTGACGCGCCAGACACAAGTTGATTTTCACTGATATTTATGGTCTTGGTCTTGACCCGGTCTCAATCCCGAAATGTCTCGGCCTTGGAGCACCTTGGTCTCGGGCATGTCTTGGTCTCGGTTAGTGTGGTCTTGTCTACAACACTACTGTTGGACCTTCTTATTTTAAAAAAACCTGGTCACTTATAGAGAACGCCTTTGTTTGCCCTTTTTCATCTTTTGTTTAATAAGTATACTTTTTGATAAGACTGGAATTGGGTGCTCTTTCTTGTTTTTTGTACCCACCATGACAGTAACCTATAGTTTTATTAGCTGATATAGTGACCAATATTGTTAGGGCAGAACATGGTAAATGGTAAATGGACTTGAGCTTCTTTATTTGTTTTCTAGTCTTCTGACTACTCAAAGCACTTTTACTCCTACACATTCACACTGATGGTAGAGACTGCTGAGTAAAGAGACCATCAGTATTAACTAATCCCATTCATACACATTCATACACCGCAGACGAAGCGGCGGGAGCAACTTGGGGTTAAGCGTCTTGTCCAAGGACACATCAGACATGTGGCTTCAGGAGCTGGAGATCAAACCCCAACCTTCTAGTTTAAGACGACTCTACCACTGAGCCACAGCCGCCCCATGGGATCACATCTCATCTACCAGTTTATACTTCAGCAGTACAAATCACTGAATATTCTCTAATAAAGCGTTTTATATTGTGGAGATGATAAACAGAAGAAGGTATCGTCTGTGTTTAAGACGAGCTGAATACTTGGGAGAAGCAAAGCCCTGCAGCTCCATTTATAGTCTCATTACTGACAGTGAGTCTCTGTTACACTCTCAGAAACGGCTCTCAGTCTCTCTACACTCACTGCGCACCGGAGCGTGGCGGTGCTGCGACTGCCAGCGCCGAGGTGTGTCGACCCAGACGAGCAGCGGCGCTTTGTTCTCTCTGTGTGTGAAGTTTAGTTGCCACACGAGTAGAGAAAGAGAGCGACTTTTGTGAGAGCTCAAAGGAGCTTACAAAGCTCTGCTGGAGCTTTCCGGGTCACTTCCTGTAAAGCTACTGATCAGCGACAGTACTCTGCTGAAATAGAAGATGGGTGAAGGAGGAGGAGGGGAGAGGGGGGGAAACAGCCGCCACAAATCAATTTGAGAAAAGCAGATGAAGAGATTTCCAATACAAATAGTCCCGCAGTAGCTCTGCTAATGACCCGCAGGACTGTAATCCAAGGTGTCGGACATGGGAATGCACTCTCAGGGCGAGGTGCCATGATCAAATCATCGCCCGCATGTCCTCCTCCTCCTCTCCTTCCTCTCACTCCACTCTCATTCTTCAGAAACATTTTCAAACAGCCCTTTAATCTCCATCTCCACCGCTGACATGCCATTTCTTTTCCTTCACCATGGGGAGGGATATTTACTGCAATAACTGCCTTTGTTTACAAGGAAAACAAATGTGGTTATTATTCAATCAAAAAAAACACAGAGATATCTCTGAGGAGGCTGCATGTCATCTCCTCTTTAGTTCTTTCTGCTGCAGGAAAGAAACGACACACTTTCATTCAATCATATCACACAAGCAAACAAGTTAGTTATGAAGTTATTCCAGCTTCAGTTGAAGAGGAAAGTAACTCAAACCAACACTAAACAAAAATGTTTTTCACTTATTTCATTCATCAGTTTGTTTAGTTACATTTTTCACAGAGCTGAATCATTTCTGATGAAATTTGAGATTGTAATCTTTCTTATACTACATACAGAGACCCAGCAGTTACCCTCCATGAGTGACCACTTGAAGGGGCGGAGCCAAGGGGAGTCTGATTGGCCACCCCCAAACCCCTGAAATATGATTAGCTCCAACAGTTTAACATTTTCAACTTGGGCGCAGCACATAGTGACGTCACCTCCGCATGTCCAATAGGAGGGAAGATGCTGCAGCTCCTCGACGAGCCTAAACTCAAATCCCAAAAGCTGGCATGCCCTGAGGGTTTCAGGAACACACACTGTCTTCTTCTTTGCTGCTCGTCTCCTCCCCCTCAGCAGAAAGAAGGTTGGGGCTTTCTTCTTAATAGTGGACACATATCTTGGGATTGGGCAGAAGCTACTTTTCTCCCGACTATCGTTGCGGTCACCTAGCAACTCGGGCTGTTGATTTGCGCTCTCTCCCTCTTGCTCTGCGGCGAGCACAGCACACACCACATCCTATATGAAAAACCTTTCATCCGGAAACAACCGTTACATACAGCGCTCTTCAAAGCCACCAGACTCCATTGACAAAAACAACCATTTAGCCCAGCAGAACATGAGTTGATCTACAGCACTGACAGTCAACTAGGTCGTCAAGGTTTTCTTTATTGCTACAATTAGTCAGAAATAAAGTGGATCTTGTTTCAGTTTTTTTATTATAAGAAACAATCTGTTGTTTCTCACATTGTTGTGGATTCAAACAGACTGAGAGTTTTTGAAACCTCCTGTTTGGCCGCAGAGAAAGAAAACCAACGTTAAACAGACTTTCTTGACTCTCAGCGTGGCACCGCCGAGCCGGCTGTCCCCCTGAATATCTTCTCCTCTTCCTCATCTCGTCCCCTCTGTGGACGCGTTTCCATATGTCTGCTTTGCTCCTGGCCAGCCCTCTCCACCTGACTCCTCCACCTGCTCATCAGCCCTCTGCGCTCCAGTCTGTTGGACTGAACACAACAAGCGAGGAGTTCAAGATGTGTGTGATATGAGATGCTGAGCTATCTGGAGCCTGCTGTCTGTCTGCACACTGCTTATTGTTTATCAATGGAAATGAGGAAGACCAGCTCAAAATGTGTTTTTTATTCTGCTTTTTGCTTGTGAGCTTATCTCACTATTGTTCATAACTTTTTTATACAATTGCTTGATAGCAGAAAATACTTCCTGTTTAGTCTGAGGGTTATGGTAGTGGATGCAGCTCCCAAACTCCAAAATTAAAAACGGTGCTTTTATTTTGAAAGGATTTGTATTCATAACACTGGCCAATAACCCATCCATCTCCAGCTGCAGCTTAATACGGCCACACTGGACCCGCCCATTGATGACTGAATCAAATAAAGACCATAGCCCAAATATAAAAATGTTAAAAAAAAAAAAAGAAGAAAAAAGTGTAACAGCACATGATGTGTCAGATTGTCCAAAAGTTCTTGTTTTGTTTTTTACAACTTTCAGCATCACATTGTTATTCTGACATTTCACATCTATTCTATTTGTGAAGATATGATCTAGGGCTTTGGCGCTATCAATTTCTTCATATTTTCATACCCTTTTGCCATTTTACCGGGGTATACAGAATATGACGGTATTGTAAAAAGTTTTGTAAAATAAAAAAAAAGAGAAAAGCGATAACATTGACAGTTCACAACCTGGTTGCCGACCTAGGTTTTGCTTCAGGTTCGTTTTTGAAGGTCTCTCAGAGAGACAGGTTGACAGTTTAAAGTGTCTTCCTGCGTGAAGATTTTGATTCAGTGTTCAGTAACGTAAACAGCGCGCGGTTTCTGTGCAGCTCTGTCACTCTTTTAGTTCCGTTTGTTTTCACTTTCTGGAGTTCGCACTCTGATGTTACCTTAGCCCGGTTACCTTCCCAGGGCTATCAGCTCTGTCTCGACTTCCCTTTTTGTCCCTTTGACAGCGCAGTCATAGTGGCCATGGTAACGGGGGTCTACATAGGACCTGACCCCTGCTGACGCATGCTGTGCACTACAACCCCTCACCTCAATACATATTATTTGATTCAGTTTCACAGAAAAAGTAGCGTTTGTATTTTCAACGGTATTAAAAGTCATACCGCCTGGATTTCTAAATACCATGATATACCATAATACTGCTCAAACCTATGATCATATTTAACCCTCGAGAGTAATCGTAGTGACGACCCCTCCACACCACTAGGTGTTGCTGGTTGTTTCTTCTCTGTTGTAGGTCATGGTCAAGGCGGGATCTTTATTAGGCAATGAGCTAACCCTGGTCCCGGTGTAGTCCTCATCAGTAAATCTTCCTCTCCAGACAAACCTTTCCTCCCCATCTCCTCTCACGCTCCTTGTGTGAGCATCACCTTGCAGCTGTTTTCTTTTGTGTAAATAAAGGTTACTGTGCACACACCTCGTCTCGACTCCTCTTTGTGTTGCAGCCTGTAAGCCACCAGACCGCCTTAACAAACACTGTCATTTCACCGTGAAGAACTGTAATGCTTTCATTAGTGTGTTTGTTTTCGCACAGACTATAATAATAAGGTCTGCCATTTGCAATAACATTAAAACACCTTCATTTTTCCACCATTGAAAATGAACAATGATACATATAATAAACTGCCTCATTATTAAACAAGTGTCCGTAAAGACAAAAGCAAAAGTTTGCTGTTGATTTAATGCACATGTAGAGAAGACATTTCATCTTCTCCTGCCAGGATTCAATCTCTTGGGTGCCATTAAACAGACCCTGTATGGGAGTATTTATTCCCTTGCAGGTTTTTGATGCTGTCACAGGTGAGTTTTTGTTTTTTTAGATGATAATTTATAGGACACCAAGACGTATTGTTACTGACAGCACTGAATGTGTGAGACCTCCACAGACAAACAAAGCATCATAAGCAGCACTTCAGTGAGGATTTACACCAGCACCTAAGCTACCTTGACCTTTTTAAAGACATCCTCTAATAGGGCTGGAGAGGTAATTAGACAAAAGATGGATGCATTGCTCTTTTATTATGTTGATTCATGTACTGCATCTCAAACTGTCTGTTCAGGGTTTCTCTTTTTATAACCTTCCATCACTGGAGCCTCGAGTATTATCGATCTTTTGTAGTCGCTTTAGTTCATACCTGCAGGAAATGCATTTCTCTCTAAAGGGGGAATGTGTAACTTTTTGATCCAGTAGATGTCACCCTTGAGCACCATCATGAAATTAAAACAAAAATACTGTTTGGTTGAACCTCCACCATGCTTAAAGGTCCCATATTCTGCTCTTTAGTGTGTTTTCCAAGTGTCCTGTGCATGTTTAGGAACATCTATGTGCAAAAATTCAAAGTCCGCGGAAACACGACTTCTCCTACGTCCTCCTGTTAGCTGTAGCATTAGCCGCATGTAACGCTCAGTTCTAGCCCCCCTCGATAAAAATTTGTCAGTCCGACGTCATTGTCAGTGTGAGATCACTGATCTAAGCCCATTGGCTCGTTGTGGCAAGCCCAGCAGAACATGAGTTGATCTACAGCATTGACAGCCAACTAGGTCGTCAAGGTTTTCTTTATTGCTACAATTAGTCAGAAATAAAGTGGCTCATGTTGAAATTTCCGAGAAGCGTGCTGAGCGACTGACCAATAACGACAGAGCGGATCGGCATGTCGCATGTCCATTTACCACAGACTTTTATATAAATATCCTGAACACATTTTTGGACACATGTAATGTACAGTATAATCTAAATATTCTCACAAAGATGGGGTCATTTTAGAGACTAATGTCCTGAGGTTTAAGTCATTTAAGCTGCATAATGGGATATAAAGGGATGAATGAGGAACTACCAGCCTCTCTTCAGGTGTCACAGACTGTCCCATTACAGACCACTGTAATCCTGCACATAACAGTAAGCACTGCATTCAATTTTCCATTCAGAGATAGATAGGCTCTGCAGCCCGGAAACTCAATAACAGATGACAGTGTCCAGTTTCCAGTAGTGTGGAAAATGAAGGCTGCCGGTGGAAGTGAGAAAAAAAATCCTCTGGCTGTCCCCTGTGCACGCTGAGCCGGGTCGGGGAGGAGGGTGGTGTCACTGTGGCGCCTGATAGCCGCCTCTGCATTAGCATAGCGACAGGTTCCTCTGCGGGGTCTGCCTCTCTGTCTGTCTCCTCGGTGTTTGTCAGTCCGTGTCTGCCCTCTGGGACGGCAGGTCGTAGCCTCCCTCAAGGTTGGACATGAGAAGATGGAGCTGACAGACGTGACCCCGCTGCTCCCGAGAGGGGAGAAGGGTTTGTTTGTTTTTTTCTGCAGAATTCTGAAATGTCGCACGAGATGCATGGGCCTGCCAGCTGCTATGATTGAGAGGGGAGCCAGTCTCTGCTTTTTCTGTGTAAATGAGCTGAATTTGTTTCTTTCCCGAAACCAAAGTTGTGTGTCATCTGAGTGATGCACAGACAAGTGACTCCCTGCATAAACTCTGAGAGGAGGGAAGAGGAGGGAGAGCACAGTCAAGGTCAAATGCTGTCCTTTGTCTTGTCTGGCAGAGTTCATTAAATGTCTGGAAGGTTCAAGTTTCCTCTGAACATGGAGGGATCAAAGACTCCCTCAACTAAGACGAGTTTAGAACAAGTACAGTGGCCATGTGCTCCTCCTTTCCTGACATTAAAACTAGAAGGAAACAAGTTGGCAGATAAAAGATTCATCACCAATGCATCACTTAATGGGCCTTATGGATCCAGGAGGTGGTATGTTGGGTGTTCAGATCCTCAGATCCTGTTTAGAGAAAAAAAGTCAAACAGTTAAATAAATCATGATTTACTAATTGACAACACATTGATGCAAAGTAATGACAAAACATATTTCAAAAAGACATAATGACTGCAGAGAGGCAAAGAAACAAGACACCCGGATCTGTGCTGGGCGAAGCAAACACCATGCATCACTTAGGGGGGAGAGGAGGAGGATTAAGGGAATGTACAGGCTTTATTTTTTTTTTAAAATCAAGAAAGAAATGTTTGTTTGATGCATCAGAACTGGTTAAATCTGAACTCTCTGTTTCAAAGCAATCAAAAAGCTTCTTTTTAAATGTCTCAGTATTTTGGGGTTACTTGTTAATAAAAATGTAAACACCGCAAAGTCTGTTCATTTTGGGTTCATTGCAATCGAAATGGAAGCCCATGTGTGGCTTCACAATAGAGTGACCCCCCCCCAAACAAACACACACACACACACAGCATTTATCTTTATGCAACCAAGCAAACATTTATGATCTTCGTTAATACATCTGAATTCTTCTCAGGAAGAAAGGACAGAGAAACTGTTTTGATCTGCTGCAAAATATCCAATAAATCAGGATCTTACTTTTCACAGTATGTAAACTCCACCACCAGGGGGCTCTCAATCAAAACAAAATCACAAAAGATGATGTCGAGGCTGAAGGGGAATCATGGGAGTGATTCTCTCTGCTACTCCGATGAAAAAAAACTCTGAGTTGACCGTAGTCAAGACGACCAGATGAAACAGACCTGAGAAAGAGAATATGTTTACTGATATAACTGATGTTTACTTATGTAGCAGTCTTTGACGTAACATTCTGTGTTTCCATGACAACGTTAAACATGTCGTGTCTGTCATGGCGGCCGCCTCGAGAGACAGGTTCGGTTACAACTTTAAAATGAAGGATTTCTCTGGCTTTGATAACTGCAAGAACTCATTACTCAATTTTGAATCAGAGAGGTTTTCAGTGTAGAACATGACCCACGGTTTGATCAGTGCATTTATTTTATTTTTAATTTTTTAAGAGAAACTGTTCAAGAGCTTTGGTGGGATTTTGGCTTCAGGAGACAAAAAGTGAATGAAGGACTGACTTTGATCTAACTTCTTGATGCTGCAGGGGGACGTGGATTTGATTGGATTACTGTCCTCAGTTTGTGGAGGAATAGATTCAACACTTCCTGTCAGGAGTTCTGAACATTCAAACACAAGCAAATCAGACGGTGGGTTAAAAAAACAAAACAAAGAAACGCTCAGACGGATTCAAAGACAGGAAGCTGCTTGTGATTCAATTTGCGGGTGTCAGAATCAACGAGACGTTTCACTTTCCAATCTCTTAATTGAGCTCTATGTTTTTTTTAAAGACTGAATGTGCTCTTCTGTGTGCATCACTCTGCCAGCATTTTTTGACCATATAAAATCTTCCTCTGGCATTTACACCACAATACGAGTCAGCACGCCTTATCCACTCTTCATACCAGTGCCAATGAGCCATCAGTTCAGCTGCTCTCCAGCCACTTCACCGTCCACACACACATCCTGGTAAAGATATTGCACACCTCAGCTAGCCGACTGATGAGAGGAGCACTTTGATCAGCTTGGCCCTGCAGAGATGTGCGAGAGAGTGAAACCGGAGGAGGTCTGAGATTTCGGCGTTGTCTGACACTTTCTGAGCCAAAGACGAGAGGAGTACCTCACACATTTGTTCTTTAGTGTGGAATAAACGTGTCACATTTAAAAAAAATCCTTTTTAACATTCACAATGAATATAAATGACTATAATAAGAGACTAAAGACGTTTCCGAGTTCCTCCAGTAATTTGTTTCTGTCTAGAACGTCATAGTTGTAGCAATCTTTTTTATTTATCCTTTATTTTAGCAGGGAGGACCCACTGAGACTGCTGGGTTTCTTTTCCAGGGGTGCCCCACTGCAACACAAAAATAGAGACAGCACAGATATAAACATATTAACAGTTAACAATAGAGGCATAAACACTGGAACACATACTCACACATGCAAACCATGACCAATGATTTCACATTGTGACATAGTTGCAAATTCCTTCATGAGGTTGATGGATACTAGATCTTTAAAAACGCTGTATGAAACAATAGAGGGCAACTTAGCGATCCTCTGAAAGTCATTCCACATACTGGGTGCAGCAACACTAAAAGCAATCTTTCCTCATTCAGTTCTAAACCTCTGTGTTTTCAAAGTGGTCCAGTTTTGAGATCTGGTTGAGTGGCTTGATATATTTAGAGACAGGAGATTATTCAGGTAAGGAGGAAGTCGACCAATGAGTGAACTGTGCTGCCTCTAAAATCGTCACATCATATCGATATCACCACCCCTTTTTGTAAGAATATAAATATATGCAGTGGTTTAGTTCAGGGTTTATGCAGGTACACGGGCTATACTTACTTATTTTTTGATATCCGTAGGGCAAACCTTCTTCTAAATCCCCTTCTGATTGACAACATTGACTGATTGACAACATTCAGTAGTATAGGGATGCACCTCCCTACTCTGTCTCTATTTGTAAAGTATGCACTGACCTTTATATTTACAGTCTATGACCGTGACTAAATATGCAAGAGGAGTCCTCCATGTCACTGTTAGTAACAGAGGCTGTTTATACTCTGCTGGACGGGACACTTAAAAACCTTTGGGGTAAAGAGTGTACCCACATCTTCAGGCACCACTACACCAGTGTTTAACTTAAAAGGATTTTATTGCCTTTATTTATGGACAGGATGGTGGATAGAGTCAGAAATGAGAGAGAGAGAGAGAGAGAGAGCAGGGAACAACATGCAGGAAACGACCCACAGGCTGGACCCAAACCCGGGCTGCCACCCCTCTGTACATGGGGCTCGCACACCAAACACTAGCCCACCTGCGCCCCAGGTTTTTGGGAATATTCTCTGCTGCATTTATTCACACATTGGCTCACCCCGACTTCACCTGGAAATATCGCAGTTAAAATTCAGGGTAAAGTGGGGGAGAGAAAGGCAACCGTTTGCGTTCACACAATGCAGCCCAGTCTGAAACTGATTGGAAACATACAAAAGTTTTATGTATCTTTGAAAACAGCGCTATACGTGGTGTTGGACATGTTTGTTTCCTTACAGTGGTCCTTATACATTTGTTGGTAAGATTAAGGTTGGGCTGCCAGGTGGTGCAGTTGTTACCCCTGTTGCCTCACAGTGAGGAGGTTCCTGGTTCAAATCCCCGTCGGACAGGACTGCATGTGTGTGTTCCCTTTGGGTACTCCGACTTCCTCCCACAATCTAAAGACATGCTCACCCAATGACAGCTGGAATCAGCTCCAGCTGCAACCCCAAATGGGAAAAGCGGTAAAAGATAATGGATGGATGGATTACAGTTAAGGAGAGGCACCAGAATGGAAAAATAATGATGTTAAAAAAAATGAGCTTGAGCCTCACCTGGGTCTCAGAGCATCACCTGGACTCCCTTCAGAGGTCCAGCCTGAGCCTCAGAGGGTCTTCAGGGTCCTAGAAACGCCCCTGGATACGTCCCGACCTGTTGTTGCTCCTCCAGCATTCATCACAAACGCCAGACATCTTCACTCTCCTCTCCCTCTCTCTCTCTCTTTAAACTGAAGTGTTGTATTGGCAGGATTATTGCACAAACACTTGTAAAGCATTTAAATCTCCACATTTGGATCCCTTTCCCCCACTGATACTCCTCACTGCCCCCCCCCCCCCTCCTCCTCCTCCTGAGAAAGTGGTGTTAACTGCAGGGTGTCTGCTGCCACTTGGGCCGTTTCACTGCTCAGACAATCAACACTCGACCAGATGGACGCTCTGCTCCCTCCCAGCAGATTGGATCCATAATGGACCAAAGCAAAGGGAGCATTCAAGGTATTTGTTTTCAGCCTCTTCTTCTTCTTTATATACATTTCTGTGTTTTGGCGTCCTGCAAGAAATACCAACTCACGACATCTTGCACAGCTTGTGATCATTAGTCTCACTGATGTGTAAAAGAAGACAAAGGTGAAAAGATTTTCTTTTTAAATCGGCTGCATTGAAGTAAATAGACGCATACCTTGAAGGCAATCTGCATTCCACTCTTCAATAATAAATCATACCTGGAAAGGTTCTTTTTGTGTTATTGTCAGAAGCCGGTGAGAGACGACTTCGGGCTGTGAGAACGTTATTTATTCCTGTGGCATTGTCAGTGTCTTTTCCCCTTCACTGATCTCCGGGCTGAAAAAAAGCTTTTCTTACAAGCCCCATTCAGGCAGAACAAAGCAGCGCACTAATCATTCAGAACCAGAGCGCGCTAGCTGTCCTCGGGGATCCGGCGGGGCTCAGCGCAAAAAATCTGTTAAAAAGAAATAGTTTTGGAGGCTCCGCCTGAAAGGTCAAGTAGATGGATTAAGTGATAAAAGTCTGATGAGATAGAAAGTCAACCACACAAAAGCAATATACCTGAGGCGGAGGACCTTGTTGTCTCCTCGCAGCCTTTCCTGAGTCTCTCACGAGGACGAACAGGCGTGATGGAGTGTGACCTTAACTAAAGTCTTCTGGTACTCAGAGTTTATCTTTGGTAAGATAGATAATCTCATGAGGTCGGCGGATAATACTTTTGATTCTGTGAGGAAGTTAAAGGATGTCTGAGGATAAAAATCTTCTTGATGTCTCTCTTCATAACACCCCTTTCACAAACGCTGACGATGTCAGGGAGGAGTGCATGTGTGAACACACAAGGCCGAATCCATTCATGCAGACGCTTTCATACAAGTTCACCAAGTAAAAAGTTCTCTGACAAAATGAATTTAAACTTTTGATTGCACCGTTGAAAACATAAAATAAATCACACTTTATTTTTAATTTAACAGTTGTTAGGAGAGAAATGAGTCCAGAGCCAGACTGAGAGTCTGACCCTCAGATTGTTTTTTTAAATCAGTGATTAATTGAAATGTTTTTTTTAGAAGTCAGAGCTTCTCCAACCTCCTCTGACTCAGACTAAATACTGGTTAAGGGCTGCTCTCTGCGGATTCAAGGTTCAATTCATTGTCACTTCCATAATGAACTCTCAGCAAACATGAGAGCAAAATGAAATCCTCCTCAAATCAGGCAGACTAAAAAACAGAGATACACACATAAATAAATTATGTTTAATTACGTGCACAGAGGTCGTAGCGGCCTCGTCTATGCAGTCACAGGATATAAATGTCCCCACACTCTCCTGCTGGCTCAAGTGGAATTCTCCGGCTAATATCCTGCTGCATTCTCACATCAGCTTGCTCAGACTTTCTGCTGAAAAGATACTAGAGATCTGGCAGGAGAAACTCTGGGTGAAGTTCGAGTGAAAAATGTGGAGTTTTCTGCAAGTGTGAAACCCCACAAGACCGTATACAATATTGTATCAATCCTCCTGACCTGTGGTGTACCTGCCATTCATCTATTGCATGCTGGGATATCCCTCAGAAAGACCCCGCAGAATCATTTTGTGTCCTTTTCTGCACCACCTGTTAGTCTGACTCAGTCTGCTCCTTCTGTCTCTGACTAACAGCAGAACACTGATTTGAATTCTGCACGCACTCCCATACTCATTTTAGAGAGAGAGTGTGTGTGTGTGTGTGTGTGTGTGTGTGTGTGTGTGGGCATGGACACGTGGACCTGCCCTCCCTCAGCGTCTCCTGCTTCCCACTCCTGTCGGCTAATGAATACTGGTGGAATGAGGAGCTCTAATGAAATTACACTTTAATGATGTTTGCTGTTTTTACGATGGTAATTAATTAGATCAGTGTAATCTCCTTCTCCCAAAAATCTGCCCACACGAAAACCATAAGCACCGAAATGACGCGGCCCCCGGGCCCCCCCAGGCACATCATAAACAGCAGTAATGGCGTTCTCCCTGGATGAAGGCTCACCGCCTTAAATGAAGCAGAGCAGACAGAGAAGCTGGGAGATGTTCACAGACCAATTACCTGATGTCTCCATGTGCACTTTAATTTAAATCCTCAGCTCTGAGCTCCGCACTCAGCCTGCTAAGTGCGTCCCAGAGCACCTCTTGAGTTTGAGCACCACACACAAATCCACATTCAAATGAGGACTTCTCTACAGCTTTTTACTTAAAAAACCACGCTGGAGACTTTACACTGCCAAGAAAGAGAAGTATTAAGGAAAGAGTCAAGTGTGAGGGTAAAGGAACCAGGATTTAGGAAGTGAAGGAGGCTTGGATGGCAGACTTTGTAAAACGGGTTCTCTTTTTATCAAGTGTTTTTAAGGGACATCAGTGTTTAAGGGCGATAGTGATTTTACAGGGAGACTTTCAGTGTACAGTAAAACGTACAATAAAAGCTCATCCAAATAAAATCCCCAGTCCCTTCTTCTAGCCTGGTGTTGCTGCTCGTTTTGACAAATAAAGGCAGATCTCAGTTAGAGGCTCCCCTGCATCAAGTGTTGAAATAGTTTGTGAATCGAAATAAGGAGAAAAAGCAGCAAGACACACGCTTGTCCTGGCTTAAGAGAGGGAAATACATGTTTATATTGTTTTTTTTCCCATCTCCCATATGAAATGTTAACCCTATAACATCTGATTTAATGAAACTAAAGATCTGATGTGTTTCCACAGCTCCACAGGTCAGCAAGGCATTCGGTAGTGATTATATTAAGAGAGCTCTCTCTCTCTCTCTCTCTCTCTCCACATCAGGTCGCCAGGGATGGGCAGTCTTTCAGAGCAACATCAAATCATACATTTGTACATTTGTAATTTCATTTCTTTAGTGATAGCCTGATTTTGTACACAGTTAAATATTCTCTCTGGTGTTCATTTATAATTCCGTAATCTTTCCCGTCTTTGCTGTTCATGAGTTTTGTTTGATGATTAAAGGCCTCCTGCCTCGTTTTTGTCGCCTGTCCCGAATAAAGGCCGGATCGTTTTAGAGAGTGAAGGATCATCATACACAGAGGTGCTGCTTGTCAACAGGCAAGGCAGGCAGCTGCTTGAGGCCCCATGCCAGTAGGGAGCCCACAAGAACTGTCAAACATTACACCACAGCAGTGACTCAAAATGTGCACATTTTTGCAATGACAGTAGGAAACCTCCCTAAAGGGGCCCCATCTGACAGCACTCCCTCTCCGTGCCATGCTAAACATTGCATGAATTTTTTTGCTATAACCAAAGTTTGGCAAAGAAATTGAAGGAAAATGATGACAAATGATCTGTGTGGAGGTGAAAAACAAAGAAGAAGACGTCAGAACATAGTGGGTCATGATCACCTGTTGAAGAGGCCACCATTGAATTTTTGCTTAGGACCCCAACAGACTCTAGAATGACCTCTGATCTTGTCATTGTATGATGGATAGGATGATGCATTTGTACTGTCTCTGAACTAAACATTTAAAAATGTTAAGAGCTCCACAAATAGACCCTCAGTAGTGTTAAAAGGTTGAAGAAGATTAAGATATGAACTGTCAGAGGAAACTCCATTCATGATGTCTTTTTTAAATCTGCTTGCATTGTTCTTTTTCCGGAAACACTTCTTTAAACGCTTGCTTCGCTCTGAAAGGTCTGCTCATCAGATAACACACAATAAAAGTGCTAAAAGGATTGACACAGCAGCTCTCTCTCTTGGCACAGAAACAGATAGCGACTGCAGCCGTCCAAACGGCGTGAATATATATGCATACTGATTCATGGTCTCCTGTTTTCAATTTGCATTTACAATGCAGCCGTCAAGCGGACGGTCACCCAGGAAAAGTGAAATATCTGCCACTCCTTCGTGCAATTGACATTGCGAGCGCAGCGCCGAGGCGAGTGGAAACAAACACAGCAAATGAGTCGGTCACATGGTGAGAACGACCTTGCTTTATGACTTAAGTGCTTCCCGCCTTCTCCTGTCTGATCTGCCACTTCCATCCATCAATCTAATGACGTGGCGAAGGGCCAGGTTCATCAAGCTCAATTACTTTGCTCTCATTTGAGACTGACAGTGATGCAGCGGTGTCCCGGCTGCAGCAGGTTTAAGACTGGACAAGGCTCCAGTGTCAGGATGTTGGACATATGATGGACAGATGATCCATTTCTAGGATGCATCATATCAAGAAGGAACTGAAGCTCAAGCTAACTGCAGAAGCCCTGAGAGGACATGATTCCAAACTTTTTATTTTACTCAATTTTCCTGTAATGGCAGCTCAGTTGTTCTCTAAACATCTCGGGTTGTTTATCTTGTTAACTCCAATTTAAAACACTGTTTTTCTCGTGATAGTGAGTTATTTTCTAGAGATCTCAAGAGAGTAAGTGAAATTAAATAGTTATCACAGGAAAACAAGACAAGAAGTCGAGACACCATGAATATGGATTTAAAATAAAGTGTATGGATGTATGTCCACATAGAGTTTCCATAGATAACTTCTTAATCAACATTAAACTAGTCTATGAAGTGTGTTTCTCACACAGAGGGGTTTCTTTTGTTGCTTTGTTTTTCTAGTTAACCAGATCAAAAAATGCATATGACGCAAACAGGACTAATGAGCATCATGAGTGTGTCAAGGTTGGGAGTGTCGACAGCAGGAAAAGGAAACAAATGTATCAAATACAGGCAGAAATACAGAGCCCCTGAAGTCCCAGAAAAGTTTTTAAAAATCTTGTATCTTCTAAGATATCATCTTTGACTCTAAGATATTATGTTGTGTGAACAAGATATATTTTTTTACCTTTTTGGGACTTCAGGGGCTCTGTATAGAAACGTGTCTTATTTAATTAAAAAAAAAATCCAATTCAACAGAATACAAGTTACAGATGTGGCTCAGTGGTAGAGTCGGTTGTCTAAGTCAGGGGTTTGTGCACACTGAACCCAAAGTTGCTCCCTCTGCTGTGTCAGTGGTATGAATGTGTATGAATGGATTAGTAAATACTGATAAACACTTGACCAAGGCCGTAAGCAGAGTTAAGACAAAAGGGAGGTCCAGAATGTATTTCAGGTAACGCAAAATTCATGCCTTCAAATGCAACCCAACCTAAACAACCTGCCTACAACTCATTCATATTTACTTCCTGTTTTAAAAGAGAATGATTCGCCGAGTTTTTCCACAACTAGTCGTTGTGTGCGTCTTGTAAACAGCGCAGCGAGAAACAGAAGTGTGTAGGGCGGTCCATGACTTTGAAGCATTTCTATATGACTAATTTCAAAGTAAAAAAAAATTCTAGTGCTTCATAGATTGATTGGTAACCAATTTTTTGTTGTGTTGTTTTTGAAGAAAAAAATGGCAGAGGTCCAGACCCTGGTGACCTCATAGCTGGTTACAGACATGCACATAACATAGCAGCCTGAATGGGTGGGGGGTTAGAAAGGGTTATGCAAACTTAAGCCCATTTACCATTTACCCTACAGAGACAGACACTGTTACTGTGTATTTTATTATATAGAATACAGTGCACATTTGTGTTGAAACAAAGCTAACTCACAGCTGACATTGTCATCAAAAACAGACGTCACTTCACAAGACTCTGCAGAGGAAAGGATGTCTTGTGTCTCCTACATCGTATTTCCTTGTTCCTTATCTCCTTCACTTTGTTTCCTTTTGTCTCCTCATGCATCTCTGGTGGAGTGGATGAAGGTGTTAGTGTAGGATATATGGATGCAACTTAAGAGAACTGGGATGTACCCCTTAAATTTAATTCATCTCCTGGTTATCAACAACTAAAACTCCCTGTCATATTTCATCTTCTTCTACCTTCACCTCTTCTTCTGCACCCTCTTTGTTATCCTGCTGTTGTCTCTGGACGTCTTGGCTTCATTAGCGAACTGGTGACCCTCCTAATTTGAGTTTGGCTGCTTCAGTCTGCAGGCGGAGAGCAACCCTAAGGCCCCCGATCAGCTGTTCGGATCATTAGTAAGAGACTCCAGCCTTCCTGCTCATACACATCAAAACATCTCCGCCTCAGTCCTGGAGGAAGGAAAAACAACGAGAGCATAAGGTCCAATAAATATTGCATCGCACTGCAGGCCTACCTCAGAAACAGCAACATGTCGAGCTGTAAGCACCGGTGGCAGTTAACAGATGTTAGTACATCTTTAATGCCGTTCTGCAGACAGTGAAAGATTCATGTTGGAGCTGTATTCGTTAAGGTGCTCTTTACTGAAGCTTCCACAGGAGTCTCATTTAAAGAAGTAATTTGTGTTGTTTTCTGTTCCAAGGAAATGTTTTACACTTTACCAAAATATTAAAAGTATGATTGGACTCTGAAGTGCTCCCTCCTTCTCCTTCTATAATTATTGGTGTGGTTTGAGCTTATTTTTGCAACTCTGTGCTCTGCTGGAAGCCCCAGTAATGGTCTTACCAAAGTTATTGGACCCATCTTTCCATTATCTATAATGCTTTTTCCTGTTCTAGGTCGCAGGGGGCTGGAGCCGATTCCAGCTACCATTGGACGAGAGGCGGGGTACACCCTGGACTGGTCACCAGTAAGTCACAGGGCTGACATATAGAGACGGAGAGCCTTGACATCTGTCAGAGAATAGGAAATTAAAAAGGAACAAACTTAACTAAATTTGTCCTTGTTCATTTTTGGCATTTATTCATTCATTGTAAAAATGTTACCATATTTGATGAAATGTAATCTGTATTCCCTTTCGTCATTTACATCTGTGTATCTTTATATCAAAAAGCCTTGGCTCAACAAGACAAGAAAGTGTTATAAAATATATTTTTTATTTTATTTAACCAGGTAATTAACCCATTGAGATCGAGATCTCTTCCACAAGGGTGACCTTGCAGAGGGCAGCAGCAGACGTCATAATAAACATCACATGATTACAGACTATAAGTTAAGAGCAACAACAATTAAACTGTGCACATTGGTTCACAAACACAGTGCAGTGGTTAAAAAAATTGCAGTGAAGGTATAAAAATGACTTTAAATTGAGTAAAGGAAGAATTAAAAAAAAAGAAAACAGTCCAAGTATCACACCTTGCGGAACTCCGCGACCAAACTTAAGCAAGCATAGAGAACGTATTGGAATTTCTTTACAAACTGTAATAGCTTAATGTGTTTCTATTGATCCATCATCCTTCTCTCAAAAAGATTAAGAGACATTAATAGTCCAACAACCTCAAAAAAATGTTTAAGGGTGGAGTCAGCAGCTTTGTTCGTTGCAGGTTGTAAGCACAACATTCAAACTGGGCCCCTCCTCCTGACCTCATCGCCAGCAGAGGTGCACAACAACTCAGCAAGCTAACCGAGCTAACACAAGCTAACCACCTGTGTGTCCAACAGAAAGCAGGCCATCTCTACATCTCTCTTCATCCCAAGTCTCTCCGTAAATGTCGGAAGGCAGGTGATAGCCTACCAAAGATTCACCCTGCTTTTGGAATGAGCTCCACTTGGCGTTTTGCCTCACTATGATTATATTTTCTCTTCTTTGCTGCTAAGTTTTTTTAATTTCGCTCAGTCGTTGAATTTGATCCTCTACCAAACAGGCATTTGCTGTGGGAAACACACCCACAGATGTCCCGAGTCAACCAAAAAAAATTAAATCCAGGCAGAGGACATCCTTCACAGACACCACCACACAGGAGTGATGATTGAGCAGCATTACTTTTGTATCAGTCTATATTTTATTTTTTAGGAAAATGCTGCTGACTCTGTGCACCCACATCATTCTTAGTTTAGTTGTGAAACAAGTATTGGCTAAAAGTGAACTCATTTGCCTTCAAACCCCGGCAGTTAGTCATTCAGAGACTGTCAGAAAGGTCTCAAAGAGCAGCGGAACCAAATTAATCAAGATTCAGAGGTTACACAATTTCCATTAGCATCAGTTCAGGTAATGAGTGTTCCTCCCACTGTACTCGATGCATATTAAGAATAATTAGCATTAATGAAGGGGCCCACACACCCACCACCTCCAACACTTGACTCATAACACCACTTTGACATTTTTTACTTGGCATTCAGTCAGTTATATGAAAGTTCTCAGCCTGACCTGCAGCTGTGGGTGTGTGTGTGTTTAAGGGGGACAGACCCGTTCTGGATGATGTCTGTTCCTCTTCCCTGCTGTGTCTTGACCCATCACCTCCTCTGCCGTCTGATGATTATAAACATCATATAAAGAGACATCTTAATGTATTTTAAAAAGGTTAAGGACATGTGACAGTAAAAACATTTAAATGAACAGTCAGGTCGAGCTATGGTTAGAGTTCAATTAGGCCATTTAAGTGGATTCAAATGAGTCATATGTCAAACACACGGTTCTTGCTCTCCTGCTTGTAATTTTGATACCTTAAACTTGTTTTATTTTGCACATAACGCTGTTCAATATCCAGTGTTGTATCCAGTAATGCTACCCGTGGAGATGTGGCACTGTTTGAGTCTTTTTCATCTATCGTTATATGTCCTCTTAGTTCTCAAATAAAGGTTTTGGCTTAAAAAACACCTATTTGGCTCTTTGTCCATTGACGGTGCTTTTGGCACTGGCAAGCCCACAACCTCAGTTTCAGAGTGCTTGTTGTTGCTAGGTTACAGAATTTAACTTCTGCTTCCCTTGGTAGTGACAGGTCCTTTTGAATAGCTCTTAATGATTCATTTTTCTTCATTATTTCAGGAAATGTCACAAAGAAAACATGAAAACAAAGTAAATGAGTCATGTCCTGGCATCAGCAGCAGCTCTAAACCTGGAAATGTTTCCCTCTGAAAGACAGGTCAGATTAGTTCTTCCTCCGCCTTTATTGTTGACAAAGCTGATACTAAGGTCCCTCCGAGAGTTTGATAAGTCAGTGATGGAGAGGTGAAATTGATGAAGGTGAAAGTTCCAAAACTTAAACTCTTTTCAATTATTGACAGGGAGTAATGTCAAACTGTAGCCAAGAGATTAAGAGTTCAAGTGACAGCAGTGGGCGTGTCCAGAGGGGTGTCATTTGCCAAACTTGAAATCTGATTGGCCACCCCAAACACCGAGCTAATGATAAGCTTTGTCAAAGACGAGACTTATGAAATGAAAATCGACTATTCAGGTTTTTTGCTGCAGGATGCTAGTAGTTTTCATTGTTGCACATTTTCTTTCATTGGTTCTTTGAATGATAGAAAAATACTTGTGTCATTAATTAGATAGTTGCACTAAAGATGAATGAGTCCAGCTAAAACTGCACTGCAAGCAAACTCCAGCTCACTGTCCGACCTGCAAAAATATATCTACTGGCAACGTTTGAATACAGAAACATTGCCAATAAATGTTTGCTGTTGTCATGTTTGCTGTTGCAAGTTGAACGGTGTACAGCATGAGCTTACATCTTTGAAGTCCGTTTAATTTTTAATTTGTAAATACATCTTCTCTTTGAGTCCCTAAAGTATTAAACTTAGAATACTTAAGATTTTACCTCTCTTTTGTGTTTAAGTTTAAAGAACACACAGGAATATAACAATATGTACAATCATTTATCAATCAAGTAGTCACAGTAGATGTGATTAGTAATCATGGCTCTTCATTGTCACAGCTCTCCTTGCTTCCTTAAGTGTGTCTGTCTGTCTGTCTGAATCTCGATGTCCTCCCTAAACCCTGAGCCCTTACAGATTTAGCAAGATGTGAGGGTGGACAACGAGATCGGGCCTCTGTCTGTCTGTCTGTCTGTCTGTCTGTCTGTCTGTCTGTGTGAATGTGTGTGTTGTAATAGTTTTTCCCAGTAACACTGTAGCTCCCTCCTGATTCCATCCACCTGCTCAGACCTGCACACCTGCACGTCTGAGCCACTCATCAACTCAGCAGTAAACATACCCCGGCTCTCCATCCACTGCTCACCAGATCGTTGTGTCAGCTGCGGTAAACCACGTCTCAGGTTTTCCTAAAGGTTTTGATAATCTAAGGAGCTTTTTTGTTTATTGTGATTATCATCCAGTTTTCTTTTTTCTGCAGGTTCACCTCTCACCCACCTCCCTTCCTGCTCAGCCTTCTGCCTCAACCTGCCCGCTGGATTCCAGTCCTCTCCATCAACCACACTCACACCCCTTGACCAAGCCACACAAACACCTCAAACTTTCTCAAGTTTAACTGCAGCTGAAGCAGAACACCAGAAATAGTACTTCTCATCCCAAAAAATTGTTTGTTACACACGGAGCTTGAACTACCAAACGAGACATCAAACTGAGCATTTGTCTGCCTTGAGTAGCTGGAAGCTGCAGTAAATTTAATCTCCACACTTTCTGGTGAAGGCTGTAAAATAAATGGAGCTTCAGCGGGCGCCTCAGGATGATGTTACGAACGCAGACAGGACGACGATTAGTATACCAATTTGTGAGGAACTTGAACTTGTAAGTCATTATGGCCGGCAGGGTCAGATGACTTTGAGAAGACGGCTAAGTGTGGCCGAGGAGACAGACATTATGTTATGAGCATGCAGCATGGGCAATGTCTTCATTACCGAGATGTCTGCCTCTGAATCCCCAGCTCTGCCTCGTCTCTGGATGGGGTCAGAAATGATTTCATGCTTATTCTGGCTAAGCCCCTATTCCATCAATTATTTGAAATACATCGAGTTAAGCCTCTTGCAAAAAGGCAACAAAAGCCCTGTTGAAATGTTTAAGCAGTCGCAACAAAAAATAAATGAAGTTCATTAAAAATGGAAATCTTAGCAGAAGGATTAGAGGAGGGGAGAGCCGCTCTGGCGCTGCTGGGACTTTCTCGATGAAAAACCCTGCTGCTCAGGATCAGCACACAAAATGGTGTCAATGCTGGTAATTGCCCCCCAAGTCCCCGTCCCCACAGTGTGGCTCTCAGCTCTGCCTGACTAATCTGCACACCGTGTTAATCAATGCCACTGCGATTTCTATAACAAGGCAAACTGTGTAACTGTGTTTCCAAAGAGGATTTGACATTCCCTCCGTTCACCGACTCAATGTGTGCTGATGCATGTTCGCTGTAGCTTGGAGAGGAGCACTTTGTTCAGTCTTGTGCATGAGATAAATACAAGTTGTTTTGAAGACAACGGACGGAGAAATGATCAAACAGGTATGTAACCCACTTAAAGGAAGAAAGTGCAACTTTTTGATCACCATTGAGCCCCAGCATGAAGCCCAAAGTGACTATTTTTGAATGTTTCGTGAAGTTGGGTGTGGTGAAAAGGTTTGTCAAGAGGCTTAAAACCCGCCTCAGCTCCAGCTCTCAGCCTGTCGTTAAGTTGACTGAAAGTTAGGATGAGACAGCATTTCCAGCATGGAGGCCGCCATCGATGGGACTCCACCGCCCCCTGCAGGAACAAATGAGTGACATAACTAAGGTGTCGGCCATTAATACGCCCAGATTCAAGACCGGCCTGTGTCTCCGTCACACCCCACTCTCGCTCTCCTTGGTGTCCTACTCTGTCCAGTAGTGATCATTAAGGAAGCTTTTGAATGCCCATGGTTCTGATCCTTCTTAAATCAGCCTGTGGGTTTGGTCTTAAAATCCTCCAGCTAAGTCCTTTCAGAAACAGAAAAACAGATGTGCTTGTCATTGTATTATCAAGCAGGAGAAAAAAGGCGTGACGAGGCCGCTCATCTGAGAGGAAGCTTCCGCTATATACCCAAAGTCAAATAATTCATCCCATCCCGGCCCCGAGCCATTTGTCTGTGTCAGAGTTTATGCAATGCTCCCAAACACTTTGCCTAGCCCCCACAACTTTCCTGTCTCCCGTCCCTGAAAGCCAAATCAATCAAGCTTCCCCATGCAGGAAAGTGCCCAAATAAAGAGACAATGAAGTGGAATGAGCAAAAGCAGGATTGATGGCATTAAGAGGATTTGGGACATCTTGTGAGGAATTTTTCTGGGCTGCATTTATTTTTATTTTTTTTGTTGGGTGGAGCCGCACTCTTCAGTCCACACTGCTGAATAGGGTGTATGCAGATAAATGGAGTCAAAGCAATGTAATCATATATTCAGGCCCTGGGAAGAAGGCGCCGGTTCGGGTCTGATGGACGACTGCCTATCATCATTTCATGGAGCTACAAGACAAAAGGTCCGCTGCAGAATATCATCGATCATTTTTCTCGCTTTGCTTTCAAGGCGAGGCGGAGCCCTGACTAACTCTGAATACAGATTAATAAACATTTCTGTTTTAATCAAGTTCAAGGTGAAGATTTATTCATCTTTTCTGGTTAAAAAAAAGAGAGAACTATAAATATAAGATGATGTTGTCACATACCAGCTTCAATTTGGAAGAATCTGTGTTATATTTAAGTCAACAAACATTAGAAAACGACTTTATTTTATTCACTTTTATTAAATTTCTGCTATAATCTCTGGTCTTACTGGCGTCCAGTTGCAGAATTTAAGAAATTCCTTTTCACAGCTCTGTACATATCTGACAGCAATCAACTTATAGTGACAGCACAGAGAAAAACAACAGTATACATTACGCAGTACACAATACACAAAAACACATTGCTGATTCACCATCGGACTGTGTCGACCCCACAACCACCGCCGTCCTCATTCACACGGCCTGCCCCAACCTCCACCTCACTGGCAAGGAAGTGTGGACAACAGGAATGTGAGGAATACAAAGGAGAAATCCTTCCTGCATGTTATCACATATTCTCTTTTGTAAAGCGTCTCAAGATAACACTTGTTATGAATTGCTGCTATACAAATAATGATTGATTGATTCAGCTAAGCCTGCTGTTAAGGGCAGTGACTTAAGGGCAAGCCAATCCTTACACCTCAGAGGCCCGTGTCGTGTCAGAAAGCAGGTTTAGTTCAAACACTTTTTTTAATACATTTTATTTATAAACATTTTTGATTTTACAATACTTAAATACAGACAGAAAAGACAAACACAACAACAACAACAACAACAACAATACAAGTCAAACTGCCAGCTTAAGAAAAGAAAGGGGAGTATGTGACCATGTAGTCCAAATGTAGATGTCCTTCGGTGCATTGATCAACCATTATACAAATTAACAGGCTGTTAATTGCACCTGCATGAGAAGGTAAATATGACAAATAACTTGGTCAATCATTAACAGGGGTACGTGGAGCAGAGGCATGCCCTATAAACACAACATAACAAATGGAGAATGGCACCAGGCAGAAACAATTAAGATTAATATAGGTATCAGAATGTTTTAACTTAAAAGACCTGGCATATTTTATCACACAAACTAAGAACAATATAATGCATGCCCAGGCAGTAAAAGATGTTGGTTGGTCACCAACGACTAAAGTTAATTTGAGTTTTATTTGAGACTGTAAACTACAACTCAGAGTGTTTTATGTTTTTATCTAAAGCTAAAGTAAACCAAAGTAATCAATGCATAATGTTTATACTTGAGCCTGCAGTTAATTTCATTTTAGACAACTGATCAGAAAACTGACAACCTCTCTCGCTGGTCTCCATATTTTATATGGCCAAACAAACCAATCGGGTATTAGTAAAACGTATTATTTGGAAGTGGCATTTTCTGATTGGTTGAATCAACGAGGAAAAAAAAACAAAACTTTTATTTCTGAAAATTGTGGTGAAAGGAGGATATTTGGCTTTAGTGGGGCAGGCTGAGCATTTGGGGGGGGCATTTCCTCGCTGCAAGCTGTCTGTAGTTGGCTGAGGGAAACATACTAGCTCGCCACCCAAAAACTGCCCAAGTCAACTAAAACATGAAAATCCAGGCAGAGGACAGGGTCTGCAGACACAGATACTACCACGCATGTATGGAGGCCTGTCAGCAGGGGCGTGTCTGGACTTTTTTTGGACTGGGGTGGCCCAACTGGGGCACTGACTTATGCAGGAGTGGCATAAAGTGTGATGTGCACACAAACACACACAAATAAATATCAATGATTTACCCTTTATAATTTCACAAGGGATATCTACTTTGTAACTCAAGATAATGGCAACATAAGCTTCATTTTTTAATAACACTAAAAGAAGAT
Source organism: Labrus bergylta (assembly GCF_963930695.1). Lineage (NCBI taxonomy): Eukaryota > Metazoa > Chordata > Actinopteri > Labriformes > Labridae > Labrus > Labrus bergylta. The sequence goes on along the minus strand of NC_089209.1, from coordinate 24,949,340 downwards.
AAATGTTCAAAATCACATTTTAAAATAAACTTCTGCACTGCACAGTCTAACTAGCAATGTTTTGGTCCCTTCACACTGAAAATAAGACTGTTTGCATGACTTTCCCATGCACCTGTCTGCATAAAATAATAATTGATATGTAAAGACAAATACTAGCAGCCTCCTGCAAAAGATACCTAATAGTTGGGTTTAACATAAGTCCCGCCTCTGGCTGAACAAATAGCCAATCACAATTGAGGGGGAGGCCGATCAGATTTTTAGGGGGGCCCATGCCGCCCATTTGGACACGCCCCTGCCCATAAGTGATGACTGAGCAGCATCACTTTTGAAAAAGTCTATAGTTTATCTTTTAGATAAATGACTGTAAAGGTAATTTATTTCAACATGTAATTCTTTTTCTACATGATGTTGGCTCCCTCTATATACTGTTTGTGACTTGTGTCCCGGCTGCACGGCTGATGTTTAATTCTCCACTGATTAGGACAAACAGACGGCCCCTGGTTTATTAATGTGACATCAAAGCACAAACAGATGATGTGAAACAGCAGCAGCAGCTCTGTTAGAAGCAGATATTAAACCCCTCCCTCTGACAATGTCATGTTCTGCTCGCTCAAGCAGGAGAGTAAAAAAAACTGGGAGGACATCACAGTTGAAGGGCGAGCTGTTTAGTCTTTAACGTCACAGAGACCCCGCGGCAGATTAGAAAAGCCGAGTGCTTTCTTGGCGAGCGTTGCCAGTGGTCACGGCGGTCCTCGAACACCATTTGATAGACTTGGACATCTGGACCAATGTCAAAGAGTACTTGGCGAGGCAGATACTTTATTGTCCAGAGGTGAAAAGGGACATTTCTGGCTGTTGTTCAGCCATTTAATTTGTAGGAGAAACACAAGCATCTGTTGTCAAGTTCATTTTTCAAATTGGTGGAAGCTCATTAGCACTTTATAGAGAGCGAGTGAACTCAACGCTCAGTGGAACAGCAGGGATGTTCTGTCAGGCTCGGAGATTTCAGCCAAGATTGGCTTCAGGTATATATTAATATTTCCTTACATTTGAAAGATGAGAAGAGGAATCAGACTCTTCTGAGGTGGGAAACTATATTCTCCGCTTTACAGGATTCTGACAAAACAAAAGGCATTGTCTGTCTACTTCAGCACTAATCGACTTTTATCTGCAGGACTTCTGCCTTTGATCTCAGACAGTTTGCAGCAGACTTCTCGACGTGAGCCTCCCGACAAAAATCGGTGAAGCATATGGCAACACAGTGGGATTCTGGGTAATTTAGCCCCCTTCACAACGATCGCTCTGCATGAGAAAGAAACCCCGTCAGATGAGGTGAGGAAACTGGGACTCCAGTCAAACTCGTGTAACTCGAGCATGTTTGTCATTGATGAAGATTGTGGCCTTTGACAAATCCAGCTGAGTCCTAAAACATCTGTTTACACACCGCCCTCTTTACCTTTCACTGTATTTATACAGACGACCCTGACAATATCTGTGGTCATTTACTTTTACACTGACTCCTCCTGTATGTCATTGTATCTTTAATATGTCCCTGCAGACATAACATGTCCCCTCTGGAAAGATGCTGTGGTTGGCCCTCTTCCTAAATCCAGTGGCCTCAAAAAAAACAACCTGAAAGATTTTAGGCCAGTTGGTGTTACCTCAATTTAACCTGCTCAGGTGTGAGTTTTTGAGGCAAACTGAACATGCATTGTATCCCATGCAATTTGCATATCTGCTTAACATGCTTTAAGGACAGAGGCCGTTTTCACATCTGCACTCTTGAAAATATCTAGTTAATTTCAGGAGGACTGCTCCGGACCTGGTTGTTCACATGAACCTCACATGAGGAGACTATCCCTGTCAGACAGGAGGGGGGACGGGGGTCTCCTGAGATAAGACATGACCTAAAAAAAAAGATGTGAAAGTAACAGATGAAGAAACAGAGTCTGCTACATGATGCTATAATGAGAATATTTACCTTTATATCAATGCTACATTTAGTTCAACAGACTCACAATATGAACTGAAGAGTGGAGAACAACTTACTGGATCGTAGTGTTGGCGTGCATACACTTTATGTCACTCCCCCTCCTATTGGCTCGAGGTGAATTTTTCGGAATATATCCTGTTGCGTTCTCACATCAGCTCACTCAGACTAGGGGTCTGTCAGGGGAAACTCCAGGGGAAGTCCAAGTGCAAAACTTGGCTGTTTGCATTCTCACATACATCTCCTCCGGAAAATATCAGGAGTTTTCTGCAAGTGTGATCCCTGTTATAGATAGTAATATGACTCGTGCCAGACTTTTTTTGTGGACTTTTCCTCTGCATTTAACCACAAAATGTAAATATGAGTCGACGACGCCAGAGTGACGTCACCCATCTGTTACTGCAGGGAACCCCACGATGGCGGTCTCCATGCTGGATATGCTGTCTCACCCATAACCTTTAGTCAACCTAACGACAGGATGAGAGCTGGAGCTGAGGCGGGATTTAACTCTACTGACAAACCGTTACATCACACCCTCCTGTTAATCAGGTCTGCTATGAGCATAAATATGGATAACACTTATTGTTCATCAAATCAAAACGGAAGCGTTGAAATTGAAATTGAAATTGTCCCCAGTCTCCACTACATCAGGGTGTTGTTATAGATTAAATAAAATCCATGTATAAGGTTTTTTTTTTGGGTTGCCAGGTTGTGAAAATCCCTCTGAACCATTTTGTTTAATAAAGTGATGAAGCAGATATTAACATTCTTGATGAATCACTTGATTGAATACTTTGTTTTACCATGCAGTCAGTCAGGGGAATAACATATTTGTAAGTCTTGTCCTAACAGATGAAAAAACACTGAGCAGAGACGAGAACAGTGTTAACCCTCGGCCTGTAGAAGCTCAGTGGTCCGTGCATGGAGCAGGTGGCCGCTGACACACACTGAGCGAACAGCTTGACTCAGATCTGCGGACCTGGACAAGTGTCACCAGGTCTGAACAAATTACACTTCACTGCTCATCCCCCGTGTCATTGGCCCTGTTTAACCTCCGGTGTCGACAGGGGCATTTCACCGAGATCAATCCTCTTTTTTTAAATTACGGATGAAACTTTAACGACACAAGGCGTTAAATGAGCTAATATAAAACCAATTAAAATGCAAAGATTCCGATCTTTAATACAAGACGTGAGTGAAGGGAAAGGATGCTCTAAATGTTGAAAATGGGGAAGAAATATGGAAAGAGCAAAATTAGAATTCAGTCTTATTACCTCTATCTACATTCACCAATAAGAGCAGGGTGCTTTGAAGCTCAGCCTTCACTACAAAGCATGGATAGACTAGACCACTGGTTCCCAACCCGGGGTCCCCTAGAGGGGGCGCCTGAGATCTCAGTGTGAGGCTCTGTCTGCTCTGAAGCTGTCAAAGGTGAAGATTTGCAAATATTTAATAAATACATGTTAAGACATTACTGGGAAATGTAAACAAAGGTGTTTTTGTAAGAACAAGTGTGTAGACATGTCGTGATAGAATTTCATCAATGATCATTATTAAATTGTATGTTTGATTTTTGGGGGGACTCAGCATTTCTTTTTCCTTTTCTGAAAATATCTAGATAATTTCAGGGGGATTTATATATATATATATATATATATATATATACTGTATATGTATAAGTAAATCTATATATATATATACAGTATATTTTTTCTGTGTTGAACTTGGTGTGTGAACGTTTCTGTGTTACTCCCGCTGTTTCTAGGTCTGGTCAGCTCGAGTTTTGTGTTTTGTCTGTGTCACTGTGCGCGGCCTGATTGATAGCTAAGGAGTGATGCATATAGACTTTAGAGCAGCCAAAAACAAATCCAAAAAAAGCTTAGAGCCTAGCCCGACATGAGCCCAAATGGTGTATTTAAAGGGATACTTCACCTGTTGAAACATGAATCTGTATTGACATTGGGTCATATATGTAGTAGAAATGTGAAATACATTTTGAAGTTGGTGCCTTCTCGGCCGAGAAAAGGCAGAAAGTGTCTTTTTGGCTCATGTTGATGAAAGACAACAAATCCCAGAATGCACAGCACTGCAGTCAACTGATTCCGAGATTTCTTCCAGAAGGAATTAGCATCTTGGAAACTCGCCGCTATATTTATATTTTCTCGCCATTATCAGCTTTCTCCATAGAGCCTATTAGCATAGCTTCCAAGCAATATGGCGGACGTTAAGTTTCGATTCTGGGAGTGAGTTCCCACCGACTGATCTGTGATTGGTCTGTAGCTTCAGTGGTCGAAAATATGAGGAACTAGCGTTGTAGCGTTGTAGCGTTGTAGCGTTGTAGCGTTGTAGCTTCCGATGATGCAAAATTACCATTTTTGCATCATCGGAAGCTCCTTTTCAGACTTAGAAATACAAAAATTTCCCATCTCAAGGGAAAATGAGGGTGGGATGCACGACCATTCAAAAATACTACCAGGTGGGGCGCGCTGGTGGCGCAGTGGTAGGGCGCACGTCCCATGTGTTGAGGCTCTCATCTCGAGCGGTAGGCCTGGGTTCGCTTCCACCCATGGCCCCTTTCCGCATGTCATTCCCCGCTCTCTCTCCCTGGTTCCCGACTCTATCTACTGTCCTATCTCTGCATTAAAGGCACGAAAAAGCCCAAAAATAAATCTTTAAAAAAAAAAAATACTACCAGGTTTCAAATGATACAAAGCTTAATGCAAATGGGTTAAGTATACCTTTAATGCAAAACCCAACCCGTCCCGAGCCCTATAGGTCTGGCTTCGGGTGACTTGTCTTGGGTCGGGTTTGCAGACCTCTAATAGGAGTTACCATTCAGGAAAAATGTATGACATTAATTGAGTTCTGAATCTAGCTTTAAGTAAACCATTAGTCTTTCATAAAATGTCTTCTGAAAGATTTGAGACAAACTCCAGTCCCTCACATCAAAACCTGCACACCCTGGAGTCTGCATTTGTAGCTTTTGATCATGCCAGGTGCACCCAGTTCTGTGTTTCTGCTTTTACTTTAATAAAATTTGGCACATGGTGCAACTAGTACTGTGCTCCTACAGAGTGGAAATACAGACGTACAAAAGTCAGGTCAGAGCGAATGAGTTCAGGCTTTCTCCTTAAAAAAAAGGACCCCATCTCACACTCATCTGACAGCAGACGCAGTAAGGCATCCATCGCCACTGCAGATCGATGTGTGATGAAGACGAGAGGGTCCGGGTCTGGAAAGGACTGGCTCGGGACAGTAACAGGTCATTCATCTCGGAGAAGATGCTCCCGTACCGGCCCCTCTCTGTGGGCCATTAGAGTTTGAGGGATCAATGTGAGCGAGCAGGAAAGAGTCCATCCATCATGTCACCCACACAGCAGCATGCTCCAACCCCACCGGAGCTGGCTTCCTGAACCTCACCTGACCCCACACCACAAATATGATTACAGTCTGTGTCAGGCTGCTTTTACTGAACCCACCTGGAGGAGATCCTCATCTCAAAGCCAGCAGGGCTCCGAGCAGGTTCACAGGTGTGTTCAAGAGGACAAATGAAGGACAAATTAAGACTTAACATGTTCACTTAACAAACAGTTACTCATCTTGAACAGTTTTAAAGGTCACATATTCTTCTCCTCTTCAACCAGTTTAAATAAGTCTCAGAGCTCCTCAAAACATGTGTGTGAAGTTTCTTGTTCTAAATCCACTCTGATCCTGTATTTGATCATGTCTATAAACCCCTCTATTTCAGCCCTGCTCAGAACAGGCTGTTTCTGTGTCTGTACCTTTAAATATGTAAATGAGCTGTGTCTGACCACGCCCCTCTATGGAAGGGCTCGGGTGTACTCAGTCTTTCTCACTCCAAGTCCTATTGTTTACGGTGAGAAGGCAGACTCAGAGGGCAGAACAAACACCTAGCTGTGGGAGTGTCACCCACCTGGGGGAGGGGCTACTGCCCTTTGTGATGTCATAAAGGGAATATCTCCAAACGGCCTGTTTGAGCACACATTTTCTGAAAAGTGGAGCAGGCAGGAGACGGAGAGGATGGACTTTTCTCATCATTGGGGGGTTTGTAGAGAGACTAGAGACACATATTAGTGTTAGAAAAACATGGTGAAGTATGTTACATATATGTGACCTTTAAAGTTGTCTTTTAAAGCACTCTATTTCAGAATGATTTGTTACTTTTTCATATTCTAATCGTTTCACTCTTTGTATAAAGTATTTTGTATTACTCCAACATTTTTATTGGTTTATTAAATCCAATCTCGGAGTCTTCCCTGACAACTAGAATCAAACACCCAGATCACAAATGGTTAGGGATCATTCCTTAGATGGATGAAAAGAACAACTCCAATGATCCAACAGCTTAGTCTCCTCTGATTGATGGTTCCCAAGGTGGATATGACAGAGTCGGCATCAGACTCCAACTTATTCACACACTGGGATCTGGACATGTACAGCAGGTGAGCTACAGTCCTACACACTTGAATTCTAAAATTAAAATTAAACAAAATCAGGAAAGGCTAGCCGGTGAAAGTGTGTCTTTAGAAGGGATTCAAAAGAGATGACTGAGTCGGCCTAATCTCCTCATGCAGCGCTGCCCCCCTTTGCTTCTCAGTCTGGAATTTGGAACAACCAGAAGACCCCTGCCCGAGGATCTCAACGTCCAAGTCAGCTCATAATGTAAAGGTCAGTTCAGGCCTGGTAAGATGTAGCCTACCTACACATTAGCTCAGGGATGCTGAGGGTACTGCAGCACCCCTAAAATCAGCCACAATTCAGGTATGACGCACCGCCCAGCTCCTCAGCTCACTTGTTGTCTATAAATGAAGTAGTCTTTATATAAAAACTCCTCTTGATAAGGTTTATTTACTAATCTATATAATAAAGTTTTCTACTCATGTATTTATTTGACATAATGAGGGAGAAATCTTATAAAGTGGCGCTGCCCTCCTGGTCCGATCCTGGACCTGGAGCACCCTGTGTTACAGTGAAGTGGGTTCACAGCGTGAGAGGGAGAGACGAGGGAGAGTGAGGGACAGTACAATTACTCACAGAGGTGGAGGAAGAAGAAATAAGAACTTTAATTGATCATCTGTTTTAATGTTACTCAGGTTAGAACAGATTGTAGTCGCAGACTGATGCTGGTTAAACGGCTCCAACATGCTTTCAGTGCACTGATATGTCTGCACATCCGCTCGTCACCCTCACTGCTCTGATTATTAAAAACAACAAGGAAAAAACATGCCAGTGGCCAGTTCAGATTTGTCTCTGTCAGTCTCAGTGCTGCAAACACAAAGGCTGACCCCCACTGCACACTATTTTTTCTTTGAAAACTCAAACTGGGGGGGCAAAGCCCCCTTAAGCCCCCTTGTGGCACCAATTCTGGTCTGATATATTTACGGCCCAGGTAGAAAAAAAGAAGGAAAGAATGAAGGCTCTAATTCCTCTGTCAGGCCTTAAATAGAGACACCAAAGAGAAGCAATGTGTCATGTTTAAACCTCAAAATCCCTCAGAGCGAGTCATAACTACAACGCTTTTTATTGTTTCTCCCTCAGCTTTTATGATGTGAAGTGCTTCTTAATGCTGCACAGCTTTTTTTATCACACAATTTGCATTCAAAAAAAGTAAATTGAACAGCGTTGGAAACCCTCCACACTTGATTTGAGTATGAGTCAATCCCAGACAGACGCCTGCAGACACGAGGAAGAGGGGGAGGAGGAGGAGACGCGTGTCCAGAGTTTGGACCTGTCTCTGTGAATACAGGAATAAGCTCCATGCTCATAAATATGTTGGCTGCAAAAGGAATTACCCATCCCATTCTAGGCAGCCAGTCCTTTTCAAAATCCCCCTTTTTTTCTCTCTCTCTGCAAACAAGAGCAATTCATTTGAATAATTCTCCGTAAACCTGTCTCATCCACTTGTTTTCCCTTTGAGAGGCAATCACACGTTGTCTGCTTGTAATTTACGACCGCGGGGTGAATCTGCCGCGCATTTACAGGGATGCATTAGAACACGCTCTTGTTATTGTGAAGCATTAAAGTCAAATGGGGGAAAAATAGACTTTTTAATGGACGGAGACAGGTGCTGTCAAAGGTGCATGCTCACCCCTCGTGTGTTTCTCCCACTGAAAAGAAGATGGATTACTTTGCACTGCTACGTATTCATTATCCAAATTATGCAAATAGTTATTCACAGTGAAATGTTGTTTTTAAAAAAAGCTTTTTGAACTTTCCAGCTCAGACTCTCCGCTGAATTAAGATGCATCCAGACCAACATGTGTTGTACTGTTAGCTCTCTGAACATCTTGATTATCCAGTGAGTGAGCTCACAGAGCAGCATGTGGTTAGCCTTGTTTTCAGGGCCTGGCAGGAATTTAGATTGAGCGATTTGGAAGTGGCTGAAGTTGGTGGAAGGGAGAAAAATACTCACTTTGACTGCATCCTAAACCGATATCTGTAGGATCTTAGTGCTGCATGAAATTTAGTTTATAAGTAAATGCATATAATTACTTTCTACAACTGGTTTTAATGACATGGTATTGTCTTGTCTGCCGTTGACAAATAGTTTTTAATTTAGTTTAGACCCTGGTGGTCAGCCTGCGTCAACTGACTCTTGATACAAAAACTGGTAGGTCTGCGTTCCCCCCTGACATGATGACTCTTACTGTCAATTTCCACATACTGCATGTGTGTGTGACGCAGTCCGTCAGCGCCGCCCTTCACTGTCACTCCAGACAATGACAAAGTAACATGTTGTTCGCATGCTTTACTCTTCCCACAACAACCTGTGTGAGCATCTACTCTAGGTTGGAGGCGTGGCTCTCTCCAATGTTTTGAATTTGGACTGCAGTACCCTCTAGGTGTCAGAGTTACATATTGCTCCTTTAAGTAAATGTCCTCTATGATAACATCTAAACTAATATATTATGTAAAAACGATATGTGTTGGTATTTTTTTTTTATGTTGTATTGAACATTGAATTAAAGGCCTTTTATATTTTTCAACCATCCTGAGTGCCTGGACCTGGATTATTTATGCCAATGTTTTTTGGTCTTTAGTCCTCCTCCCCCTTTTTTTTAAAGTTTTCCCCTCCACAAGCACCGGTGGTTTGAGGGATACCAGAAGCGCTCCTGTTGTCTTTCTTTTTTAATATATTATGTAATTACCTTATCTAGGTCTTGAATGTTTGACATTGATGACCAAATTATGCATGAAACTTATTTGCACGAGTTTATGATGGTCGCTGTCGATCAGTTGGTATCGCTCCTGCAGCCTCATGTCCGATGTGTCCTTGGGCAAGACACTTTACCCCTAGTTGTTCCCGCTGTTTCGTGTAATGCTGCGGCTGATGGGGATCATAATAAACTAAAGTGAAGTGGAAAGGCTTTTGGGTCGCTGTGACTTCAAGTTAAAGGAACATGAAGGGCTGAAGGACCTTTGGCAAAAATATGAGACTCTGCAAATGATTTAGGATGTTTGAGTGTGAACCAGTGTTTTTTTTTTGTCTTTTAAGAACTACAAAAATTTAATTAATAGATTAAATTTCATTTTGAAGGTACGATATCATAAACTAAGGGAGAGCGGTATCCCTTTACTTCTCACTGCACGCCCAGATAAGCTTGTTTTTGCACTCTGTTAATAGAGCTCAGAGTAAGTTAAAGCAGGAAGACTGTTTATATCTCTCACACATTTATTCTTTTTACTTCATTCAATTTAGCCACTCCCTCTCTTCCTGCTCTGGTAATCAGATGATTTGGGGTGTTTACTCTTTAGGTATTAATCCAACCAGATTCTGCCACAACCTCTCTCAACCAATCATCCTGCTGCTGTCAGATTTTAAAACCTTCCACAGTCAGTCTGTCATTTCAGTGCAATCGCTGCGACCCTCCTCCGCCCCAGTCACCTCCAGTCCAGCTCAGCAGAGTTCAGATCCAGCCTCAGAGACCCACTCCTCATCACATCCTGCATCCTTCAATCACCACCCCCACCACCACCACCACCAGGGTCTAGACTCCATCAGGGGGTGCCCTATCCTGCTGTCGGCCTCACTATCCCTCTGAGTGCATCAAGTCATCATGACGGAGTCTAAGCGACAAATATATTGAACATTTATCTTTTCCTAAACTGTTAAATAAATCACTCTTATTGAAGTTTGTTTTGGGGTTGAGAGTTTGATCTCCCTTGAGAAGTTTGGGAAAGATTTATGAAAGCGTCCTGGAAGCAAAAAAAACCTCCCGTTACCAGGTCTGACCAGATTCAAGTAATTAAATAATAGACGAGGTGAAACTGAAGGCAGAAAAATCAAAGAGCACTTGAGTGAAAAAAACTGGACAAGAGCAAACCTTGACTGTTCATAAACTAACTTGCCTTGACGCATCATATTCAACAACTACCCGACAACACCTTCTTCATTAGTGGTCTATTTAAGCTGCAAGATATCTGCTCTCATCCTCTGCTCTCCCTATGTCAGCTCTGACCTGCATCAGTCCTGCACTCTCGCTCATCCCCAACACCTCCAACCAACACCAGTATCCACCCAGGCTCAGACTGGGGGGTCTTAAGATGTCTTATTATCACTCCTCAAAATGTAAAATAAAACTAGGAGGAGTGATGAGGTCAGAACCTAGACATGAAACACAGACTTTGTTCTGCTGCTATAAATAAAAGCATGAGTTGTCTGACTACAGTGGGTCCAAGCCTGAGCCAGCCCTAACTATAATCTTTATCAAAAAGCAAACGTTTTGAATCTATTCTTAAAAAGTACAGAGTGTGTCTGCCTCCCAGACCCTGACTGGTAGATTATACCAGAAGGGAGGGGCCTGATAACTGTTTACACTATTTACAGTATAGGGTTTTCACACTTGCAGAAAACTCCTGAAAAACTCAAATGAACGCAAACAGCTGAATTTTTCACTCAGACTTCACCCGGGGAGTTCTCCTGCCAGACCCCAAGGATATTCTCAGGAGAATTCACCTCGAGCCAATGGGAGAGGGGGAGTGACGTTTATATCCTGTGACTGGAGTCAGTGTCATCTGACAGGGATAGTCTCCCGCTGTGAGGTTCATATGTGAACAACCAGGTCAGGAGAATCTCCGGAGTAGTCCTCCTGACATGATCTAGTGTATGTATTTTCAGGTGTGTATATGAATAAACAGCTTTAGAGACTGTAGGTACCACGAGCAGGCCTGCATTCTGGGAACATAATGTTCTTGAAGGGTAATGTTGCACTATTAGCTCTATAAGATAAGATGGTGCCTGGTCATTTAGAGCTTTGTAACTGAGAAGAAGGATTTTAAATTCTATTCTAGCTGGTATAGGGAGCCAGTGCAGAGAAGCCAACACAGGAGTAATGTGCTCCCTTTTCCTAGTTCTAGTTAGAAACTGATCAGAATAATCTGAAATCTCCTCCTGAAAAATGCTGAATAATAATGATACATTAATAATTGATATTGTTATGGTGGAGGCATTTAGAGATCTTATCCTGAGCTTGGTACAAAAGGCCGATGTTAAACAGAAGGTTTTAGTTTCAGTCTGGATCTGCTCACTAATAGATCAGACTGACACGAGTGTAAGCAGGAGTGTCAGCACCACCGTGTGGCCAAAAGGGGGAAATGCATGCATGCTGTTTAACATTGGGTAAATACAGGTATATGATTTGATTTGATTTGATTATTGTCTCATGCATTAACAACATGTCCAGCCCAAAAGAGGCTTACAGAACTCCATTATTAATATACAGAGAGAAACATTTAAAAGTAGACACTAAATAATAAAAATACTAACAAAAGAACCATCCTGATGTTTCTTCCAGGCTTTAGGGACAAAAGGCCTTTTTAACAAAAGAACGTTTTTGAGGAGGTGTTTGCACAACAAACTATCTCATGAAGTGCGTAGGACGACAAAGTAACACTTGAAAAGAAAAAATATACACTTCACAAAGGTTCAGAGGGACTGAAACGTTGTGATTTTTTTCTAATAAATTGGTGATGCTTAGCGAGAGTAGTGTGAGAGAATTTTTCTTTTCAAGTAAAAATAGAAAGTTTAAAAAAATAATGATAAAACTGCACAAATGTCTTAAGGGAATACTCTGTCATTGTAATTTAAAATTTAAAATTTAAAAAAGCTTGAGTCTATTCTTTTAATCCCTCTATCTTGTTGCTTCCATTTAATAAAAGAAAAATCCATAAAACGCAGGCACACAAGTTTAAATATATCATTTTAAAATTAAAGTGGGGGTCATGATAAGTGCTGCAAATGAAATGATGAATTGTAACAACCTACAATGAAAATTAAGGATTGGATCAACATCTACTCTTGTCCACTGAGAACTTCCCTGTGTTTGCTCATGTGATGTTTGGATTGTGAATCAACGTCTACAGTGTTTTAAAAGCAGTGCCTCTCAGCCTCTTTGGGCTAAAATATGACTTTTCAGATCAACAAACAACTAAATAAATATCCTTAAACTGTTCTCACCTTTAAAAAACACAAAGTCTGCGCATGGGTGGTGGGCTTTCACATTTCAACAGTAAGTCTCTGTATAAGGTAAATAAAATAGAATAGAATAAGATGATGTCCTTTATTACCCTCTGTTGTTGAACATGCTACACACACAAAGGCTGAGACACACACACATGCACAAACAGGATCCTATGCACATGCACTGATGGAGAGATGTCAGAGTGAGGGGGCTGCACATGAAAGAGTTCAGTGCCCTGCTCAAAGGAAACCGCGGCAGTGCTCAGGAAGTGTTCTGGTACCAGACCAATTACCAGATTTGGTCCACAACAGGACTTGAACCAGCGACCCTCCACTTCTTAAGTCCCTACAGACTGAGATACTGCTTTCTAATAATAATATGAGGAAGATTTTCCTTTTTGATTTTAAGATTAAAGTCAAGGTGTTAAAAAATATCCCTGAGGTTTTTCTAGAATACTGCAGTATGTGTAGTGGGTTGTACACTTTCTGTCGGAGGGCCTAGCCCACTCCTACTCCTTTAAGTATTTATGAATACCAATTAGCATGACAGACCCTCCATGACAAGAGCATACAAATGGAGGTAAAGATGGTTTGGAAAGGCCTAGAGCCACACAGCTTGTCCACTCAAACACACAGCAAAAAACTTCTTTTTTTTTTCTTTAATTTAACAATCTCGTCGATAGGACAGACAAAGACTTCTGGAAGGGTTTGTGTGGCTCAGGCTCCATGTCCTATTGTTTACGATGAGAAGACAGACTCAGAGGGCAGAACAAACACCTAGCTGTGGGAGTGTCACCCACCTGGGGGAGGGGTTACTGCCCTTTGCGATGTCATGAAGGGAAAATCTCCAAATGGCCTGTTTGATCACACATTTTCTGAAAAGAGGAGCAGGCAAAAGATGGAGATGATGGACTTTTCTTATAATTGGGGGATTTGTAGACAGATTAAGGGCACATATTAGTGTTAGAAAAAGATGGTGAAGAGCAGTTTTTACAACATGGGACCTTTAAGAACGTGCATGTTATATAATTATCTCCACCTTGTGCATTATTCTTCTGTCGCCTCTGAGGAGCCTTGTGTTGGTGTACTTAAATCAAAATTTAAGGATACAATTACACAGTACAAGAGCCAATAACTAAACCAAGATCATCGTACATATAAGCCGTTTTATTACATTATGCATAAAGGATAACTATGTAAAATTATACATGAACACTTCCATGGTAATAATATACAATTAACAAGACATTAAAATCATCAGAGCGGGAGATCATACGTCAGGATGAGCTGGATTTCCCCTTTTAACTGCGTTTAGACTTCATGCACACGCAAATCTCCATTCTCTTCACTTCTGTCCCACTTAAGAGGGCGTGTTGGTGACGTCTTCAGAGAGCCTGCAGAGGTCTCCCCTGATTGTTTAGTTCAAGACGTCTCTGTGCATCAACTTCTCTGCAAGGTGGTTAGAGTGTCGAAAGCAAAGAAGACCAGGGTCCAGACTCAAGATAAAGTACAGACCAGGTGACAGTCCAGTCTTTGTCTGACAGAGTGCACAGTGAGCAGCATGAAGACTATAGGCATAGGCATGCAGCTGTAGGCTCATGCAGATGTGTGAGCATGTTCCTCTTGCTGCAGATCATAATTCCAACATTTAACTATAAATATACATCTCGAACATTAATTAGTGTCATCGCTCCAGCTGGTCATAAACAACGTGGCCACAGATCTGAGAGCAGCTCTGCAGCTTTGGACAAAAATCATTAAAAAAAATAATAAAAAGGCAGGGCTTAAGCACAAAGTCACATTGTTCAGTCATTGCGTCATTATACTGCAAGTTCAACATGAATAAAATCAACAATGCATCAACTTAAAGTACCCCATAATAACAACAGACGGCAGCAAGTGGACTCGTGTGTGTCATTACCCCCTAAAAATGCAGAAATCCGGGGCCTCAGCTGGTAGAGAGCAGAAAAACGAATTCCAGAGACACTCAATATAATTATTGCTTTCATGAACACTTAAGTTGTACAACCAGCTTCAGATACAACATCATCGTATGTACAATCACAGAAGGGACACGTGTACAGTCTGAATCATACAAAGAGATATTTATTTGTAGAAACCCAGGTCCTTTAATAAAATAAATAATCTAATAACGCTGGGCCCTGGTTTCTTATATTTCCTGGGAAAAATCCCAAACAGTGTCCATCACCCACATGCTCACGTTTTAATTAAAGTTACAGACAATGAAAGTTAAAAAGTAAGTGCAAATCTGGATAAAATCACAACAAGGTCAGCGTTCAAATCACAACAAACTGTCAGAATATTGAGAAAGGAGGCCGTATGGATGATCGACAGAGAGAGGCCCTAACTGCTAAACAGCATCAGTTCTGCCAAATAGCTACATAAAGCTAAATGACATGAAGACTTTTCAACAATTATTTCAAGTGTCTAAAAAATAAATCTCAGTTTTGCATGTAATTTGTGTGTTTTAGAGCCAGAACTGAAAAAATAGAGATGATTTTGAACATTTGTGTGTTATTTTATTTCCCTGCACATGTTATTATAAACCTGTCCTTTTGTAAGTCGCAGTTTTTTACTCTGATACAAAGAGAGAAGCTAAAAGTTAACTATTTGATGATGTAATGGAGGGCGTGGCCTGGTCATGACTCTGGAGTGACATATAATACAGTCATGCAGCTCTGCATGTGTTCAGTTACAGACATTAGTGATTAAGCTCAGATGAAAGGTCCTGTTAATCACTCAGTCTCACAGTCTATAAACACAAAGCAGACAGGGGAAAACCTCGAAGGTGAACATGACTCACTCATCCGCTCAGGTACCTCCCATTCTCCGGTAAAAAGGTAGCCAGTGGAAAGAATGCAAGCTATGTGGCGTGCAAGAGGAACCTGTTGGTCGAGATGGACGGATAGCAGCTTTTATGTCTGTGCTGAAAGAGGCCTATTCCAGTCATGTGTGTTTTAGGAGGTGAGACGAGCCTGTCTGAAAGTGCGCTCAGTTTTCAAAACAAAGCAAAGCCAGCAACTTCAAAAAAAAAAAAAAATGCTTCTTTCTGCAGCTTCAGTATCCAATCACATGCAGATCCATCACTTATCATCCTTCAAATGACGGCCTTGATTAAAAACGGTTTAAATCACACTTTCAGTCTGCTGGTTCTTAAAAAAAGATCAGTGTAAGTGCATGATTGGATTCGGGTGATTTTCGATTGGATGTTATCGTCTTTCCCACGAGTCGCAGCCCGTCAGCGTGCTCAGTATCTGTTAGCGTCGTCGTACGAGGTCACATCCAGGTCGAAGAAGTCCTCCAGGTTCCACTGCAGGGTCTCGAACGTGGGCCGCTCCTGCTCGTTCTCTTTCCAACAGTCCATCATGATGTCATGCATGACTTTGGGGCAGCCGGGGGGGCACGGCATCCTGTAGCCCTGAGTGACCCTCTGGACCACCTGGTAGTTTGTCATGGCTGCAAGAAACACAAAATAGTTAGGACCTATGTTGCATTTAAAATGAATTCTGGTCAACTTTGGCTGTAATGCCATGGGGTCCTTTGGAGGCAGCTATACCTGATCTCAGTACATCAACAAACAGAAGTTGATATTTCCGCTGATCAGCTCCATTTGTTAATCACAGAAAATAACTGCTACAGATCTTTTAAAGTTTTATTTTTATTATTATTAAAGTTTTTTTTCGGCTTTTTGGGCCTTTTTTTGGAGAGACTGGAGAGTGAGTAGAGTTGGAAATTTGGGCGAGAGACAGAGGGGTATGACATGTGGGAGAGGAGCCACAGGTCGGATTCAAACAGAGCCGGCCTGCTTCGGTTAGATTTATATTATTCATTTAGAAACACTCATTCATCGATACCAGACTCCACTGACAAAAACAGAAATTGAACCTTGCAGAACACTGGAGAAATTCTTATTCTGCTGCCTATCTAAGACCCCGTGTCCACCTAGCGTCTTTTCTGGGCAGAAAAGCGGTGGCTTTGCGCTCTGTAGCACTTGCATGAAGCGTTTGTGTGCCGAGAAGAAAAGTGCTGCACGTCCGTCCTGTCTCCATGACAACAGTCTGTTGACAACGACCGCTGTAGTGCCAACACGGCTTTTTACTGCATGTTTTTTTAATTGACAATATTTTATTCCCGATCACACACGGAGCAAAGAGGCTGTGGGTACAAGACTCGATCCGCATGGTGCAAAACTAGAGGGAACATCAAACATTTGGAAAACTTTCTCCAGGCGGTCGCCTTCTGCTGCAAACGCTCTCCACTCATTGAAAACAATTGAAAAATAGACGCTGGCACTCAGAAAAACAGGCTGGGTGGAATTATGTCCTAAGTTAATACGTTTTTGTTTGTGTGCGACCTTGTTGTTTGAAATGTTTGGTTTGAATCACACAACATATTAAAAAACGTAGAAGTGGATGCACAGACGACCGGCATCTCCAATTTTTCTTTTAAGAATTATCACGGTCTTCATCAACAGAAGTCTGGTGGTTTAAGAGAGACAGATGCAAAGACTGGTTTGATAAATCAAAAAGCATATTAAATAATTGATGTTGCACGTTTGGTAGATGAACTTTATGAAGGGAATAAGAAGAATAATAATAAGTACAAGTCCTACAATAAGTAAGAATATGGCCAAGTATATCATTTCCAACCTTAATGTTTTGGGTTTTCAATGCCTTGACTTTTGAAATCATAGAACAATTGTTTAGATTTACAATAGAGTTGATCAAAGTCTCACCCATATAAGGCATCTGTCCAAACGTCATGATCTCGTGCAGCAGAATTCCAAAGGACCAAACGTCGGACTTGATGCTGAACTTGTTGTCGTGCAGGGCCTCTGGAGCGGTCCACTTCACAGGGATTTTAGATCCTTCTTTGGCTTCATACACGCTCTCATTCTCTTTCTAAAACAGGAACAAAGAACACACCAGCAGTTTTTATTCACTCAGATTTAGAGTCACATGTGTGCAGCATTTTAGAGGATATTTAGAAACCAGTCACAGCCGCACTTTCATCACACATCAAACACATCATGTTACAGTATCATCATCTGAAACGAGTTTGTCTCCTTGTAGTCATTTGGAAAAGCTTCTGAACCGTCAGTGCTGTGTTTTGATCTTCATTTCTGCTAGTTAACGTGAGCACAAGATTTTGCTGAAAGCTCTCGTCGGTTCCTCGGGATTGTTGGTGGGGACAGCCTGCCGCTATGGACCAGCCACCCCCCCTCCCCTATGTTTGTCCCTATCCTTCTTCCTGCATCCCATTTTTCTTTTCTTAAATACCAAACAGTAAGGTCTCTGCTCTGCTGTAAAGTGTCTCGACATAACATTTGTTAAGAATTGGCGCTATCCTTAATAAAGATTCAGGATTGAATGGATGAAGGTTTTGGTTTCAGTACGAGCAATAATTTAAAACTACTTTCACTGCTGGTATTGACCTCTAATGTATTAAAGAGTGAAATTACAAACTGTCAGTTTGGTTGTACCCAGACATAATATGTGTAAGTAGTGTAAGATCAGGGCTTAGAGTGAATGAAGATGAACTAACAGAGTTACATAAGACAGGTGGTGTTTGCAGGCAGGGAGAGAAACAACAGGCCCGGGTGTTAGCAGAAGGTTCACATGACAAACCAGTCAACAGTGCATGCCAGTAAATGACAACAGCACGTGTAATTAGTGGAGAATGCAGGCTTGCTTTAGTTACACTTCGAGGCAGTGAGTACAGGTACAACAACACTGTGTCATTGAATTATGTTTTCATTTCCTGGGGGTGAGGTGAGAACATGGCTAGAGACAGAGCAGTAACACTTAAGAATAAGAAAACCCACCATGAAGACCCTGGCGAGGCCGAAGTCGGCCACCTTGCAGATGTTGTTCTCTCCCACCAGCACGTTCCTGGCTGCCAGGTCTCTGTGGATGTAGTTCTGTAACTCCAGGAAGGCCATGCCTGACGCCACCTGAGCAGCCATCTCGATCTGGTCCTGGATCTGCAGCGTGGCGCCCTTATCCTCTGTGATCATGGTAGAGAGGCACGTTGTCAGTCCAACCATGAGTTAGAACTATGCAGTGAGTTCTTAATGATGATACGCTTGATTATGTGTTGAACGTCATACTAGTGTGACTTTGCACTGTCAATACCAGTTAGCTGTCATGGTAGTGGGGGTGTATCATGATGGATTATTGTGGATGTGGGTCTCCACACTGGGCGGAGGGCATTATTCCACTTGAGCGCTCCTCGGAGTGACCGTCACTCTAAATGAAAGTGACACTACATTTCCTCCACAAACAAACAGCACGTCTGTCTGACAGATGACAACTGCACATGCCCCAGCATGTGAAGTGAAATGAATACTCCAGGAGTTTTTTAAATCACCAACAGGCTCAGACTGAGTTTACTGAGAAAGACAAAGATCTTGGGGGGGGGGGGGGGGGGGGGGGTGGGGGTGGTGAGAGGGGGCTTTTTGTGCCAGTATTTATAGATAGGACAGAGGATAGTGTCATAAATCAGGGATAGAGAGAGTGGGGAATGACATGCTGGAAAGGAGCCACAGGTCGGATTCAAACCTGGGCCGCATGCTTTTGAGGACTTCAGCCTCTGTACATGGGGAGCGGGCACCAACCACTACGCTAGTGACGCTCCATCAGATCTCTTTTTGAACCCAACACAGCCGTTAAATCACTTTCTGCAAATCCATCTTCAAAGAGTCTTTTCAACTAGCTGAACTCAGGAGTTGATCCTCTTGTTTATTTGGGTTGTGTGACCATGTTTAAGTGGTTAGCTTGGACAAAATGTTTACTCCTTTAACACACAATAACTGCTTTATCTAAGACTCTGTAGACCAGCAACTCCTGTGTTCTTTTTTTTTTAAGATGTATTTTTTTGGGGCCATTTTTGCCTGTATTGGATAGAACAGCTGAATAGAGACTAGATATATAGGGAGGAGAGAGCGGGAAATGACGTGCAGCAAAGGACCCATGTCGGACTCGAACCCACGGCCTCTGTACATGGGGCGCGCCATAAAACCACTAGGCTAGACGGCTCCCCTGCAACTTAAGTTTTAATACTTATTAGGTAAACTGCTGTTTTAACCGTTGATGTGCTCATGACATTATGCATTGTATCAGTCCTTGGTTTGTCTGTGATTGTATTTTATTTTTTTCACTAATGTTGTGAATTTGATTAATCATGTTTTTGTGTAGTTGTTTTTTCTGTCTTGTTTTGCTTGTATGGACCCCAGAAGAATAGTTGTTACTGCGGTAACAACTAATGGGATCCAATGTAAATAAATAAATAAACTCTTGTGTTCTTCTTCTTCTGTAGAGATCCTTTCTGTCATGCTGTCAGATACACAACCGTTTATCATTCAGTTTCCAAAATGTGTAAAATAAAACAACCCTGGTTATAACATTTGGCTTCATTATCTTCCATGAGTTATTTATCACGACCCTCCAGTTCCAACAGCTGACTACGTTACCAAGCAGACAAATCAGTGAAAAAACTAGACAGCGAGAGCGCCCATTGTCTTCCTCAACATAATCTATTTCTGTCATTCCTTCTGACCTGATGCAAACAGATAAAACTCAGTTAGCAGTAGTACATCACATGTTGTTGTATTTTAACATCAGAGCACCTGGAGTCCTGCAGACAGACACCAGCGAGTTCTCAAGTAACCTTTTAAGTTTATAAATCTTAATGTACCCTTTATAAGCATGCAAGCACATTGATTTAAGTCCAATGACTACCCTCCGTTAAATGCCAAGAATACAAAGGAGTTAAATTCATGATGTGGGGACAAAGTTTAGATTTATAACTGCAGGATATTAAATGGTCTTGTTGCTCCGGTAACTCACTAATGTCACCTGATCTTTGCCACAGCAGGGTGAATTGTTTTCACAGAACAGTAGCAGTGGACTCTGAGCCCATCATAAAGTAGACCATAATCACATGAGCAGATGAAAGCGAGTTATCTTACTCTGCAGGTACTCCAGCAGGCTGCCATTATTCATCAGCTCTGTGATGATGTAGATGGGCTCCTCCATGGTGCACACGGCATACAGCTGGATCAGCTTGGCGTGCCGCAGCCTCTTCATGATCTGGGCCTCTCTCAGGAAGTCCTCGGGGTCCATGGTACCTGAAAAAAGTGAGCAGGGATCGTATGTTAGGAGTGGAATATAATTGTTAGAATTGGTGTTTTTTTTTGGTGATATTTAAACCAAGGAGGCTTGTGGTGCCGCTAATGCTAACTATCCAAACCAGGCGTGCCATTGTAGACTTACATAACCATTGGAAGTAAAAAAAAATTATTAAAAAAAACTATTATTGTAAATATGAACACAGCAAACCAACTGCAGTGATAAAGGAGTAATATGTATGATATTTACTGAATGAAATGATAAAGTGACCTTACTACATCATCAGACATTCAGGAAACATGCTATGTTGAAGTGCTGGCTTCTCTGACAACAATGCAGCAGCCAGTATGTCCTCCTAACTTTAGATTCTGGTCCTGAATGCTCTGGATTTGTTTGGACCAGAGAAGGTAGGCGGTTTTAAGGCACCCCCACACGGCCGTTTTGGACACCCTTCAGGTTGCCAGATATGAGACCAGTTATCAGGTCAAACCAACAGGTGTTGCAGTGATGGAAGTGGGCAAGAGAAGTGGTTCAGATAGAAGTGATTGTACTCTAAAAAGCCTCTGCATGTTTCCAATAAGCTCC
Source organism: Labrus bergylta (assembly GCF_963930695.1). NCBI lineage: Eukaryota > Metazoa > Chordata > Actinopteri > Labriformes > Labridae > Labrus > Labrus bergylta. The sequence continues at coordinate 24,928,135 of NC_089209.1, read as the reverse complement.
ACGAGCAGAACCGTGCTCAAACTAGGATCAATGTTGGAGATGCTTTTGAAAAATGGAGAGAGGTTAAAGCGCAGAAAGGTTTACAGACCGATGCAGAGCTGGATAAACACTGAAGCTTCAGTGTCCGCGCATGGCAACCTGCATGAGCATTGACTCCAGAGAGGAGGGGGCAGGGGGAGACAGCTCTCTTCAATGTTTTGAATTTGGACACTATTTTAAACACTAGGTGTCACAGTTACATATTGCTGCTTTAAATCACCAAAGATCATTTTTAAATCATTAACCTGAATTAAACAAGCCTGGGGGAACAAGAAAACAGAATAGTATACAGCACAACAACACTAGGTGGGTGTGCATTGGAACTTCTGTACAACTATCAGAAATAAACATCTATTACAAGACAAGTATATAAAAACCAAGAGTGACAGCTTCTGGAACAGCTAGCAGATATTGAATAACTGATTTTCAGGCCAAGCCATATGTGGTTGATTAATTCTACTTCGACTGCAAACAGAAAAAAGAACCCTAACGACACCTAAAGAAACGATTAACACATTAGTAACAAAAGAGACACCTCAGGGCACTAACCTGGGTCCAATTATCTTTTCCGTCAAAAGACCTTTTTGCTAGTAACATTAACATAAAGACAGATTTTTCTTTACCATTGAAATGCTAAATTCCGAATATATAAAAAGCCTGGAGCAGTAGCTGTTAGCTTCAGGAGACAAGCGAGTAAAGACAATGCAGTTTATGCCCGTTACAGCATCAACAAGTTGTCAAGATGGGATTAAAAGCTGCAGCTCTGATATTTAATTTACAGCCAACAAGGAGATAAAACATTGTCCATTTGATGCTTAGTTATGAGATTTTACTAATCTCATATTGTTGTTTATTCCTGGAATGTTTATATTAGAGTCAACACCTGCAGTCATAGAAAAGGAGGGACAGCGTACCAGATTTGAGGGTCTTAACTGCGACCGCCGTGGTGTCGTTCCAAAGGCCTTCATACACTTCTCCAAACTGACCGGCTCCCAGTTTCCTCAGCAGCTTGATGGACTTGCGATCAATCTCCCATTGGTCCACAGTGTTGTATGACAGACCGTGAGTCTGTGGAGCCTCCATCTAAACAGACAGGAGTAGTCATTGTTCACTGAGATGCCAATGTGAGTTTACAGCCTGTGTGCGGCTGAAAAGAAAAGACCAGATACAAAAACACAACAGATTTAAGCAAACTTTACGTATTTACCTTATTGCATGGTTCCCCCAGACGCACACAGAGGCCATCGGAGTCTTTGGAGTAATGTTCCACCAACTCTTTCAGTGTCTGAAAGGATCTGGTCCTGGACACAAAGTAGTGACCGTTGTCTAGTTTTTTCAGCTTGTAATGCTTCACCTTCCCATTGTCTAGCACTGAAAATAAGTAAACATGCAGTGATCAGTCAACAGTGAAGAACTGCTTAAGATAGTTTTCCTCGAGGTAAAGCTAGGCCCTATGTTTTTAGCTAAAACAAGCAAACACAATTTTTAACTTATTGCTTACATGATTAGCATTAGCTTTTCCATTCAGCTTAGTGTGCACAGAAATGTCCTTTTCCAGCAAAAAATTATTGCATTTTCTTTAAATAATGATCATATTGATGTTGGAAGGGCAGTGTACAGTAAGGTGGGGATACTTCACTTGTACTGTATGAGCTCATTGCAAAGAGTTTCAGTGTGTCAACTTAACTCATTTGTCATTCACTCCCACAATGTTAACGACTGGCTTTCATCAATGACCCTGATAGAATCATCATGGAAAGGACTCGAATGAAGTGTCAACACAGATTAAAAGAGTAGAAGAGTACATTTATGGGGGCAGAGAATATTTATGTTTTCTAGTCCACCTTGAAACCATAAATCATTCAAGTCAACTGAGGGAGTGGGTGAGAAACTCAACACTGCTCTCGATGTATGGAAGTGTTTGTTCTTGTGGTAGTGAAAGACAGAGAAAATTAACAAGGTGTTGCAGTGATGGAAGCGGGCAAGAGAAGTGGTTCAGATAGAAGTGATTGTAACCGACCTAAAAAGCCTCTGCATGTTTCTAATTATCTCCACGAGCAGAAAAGTGGTCGAACTAGGAGCAATATTGGAGATGCTTTTGAAAAATGGAGAGAGGTTAGAACACAGAAAGGTTTACAGACCGATGCAGAGCTGGCTAAACACTGAAGCTACAGTGTCCTCCATGGCAACCTGTGTGAGCATCGACTCTAGGAAGGAGTGGGCGGGAGGAGACACCTCTCTACAATATTTTGAATTTGGACTGCAGTACCCATTTTAAAACAGCAGGGTTCAATATTGCTCCTTTTTTTTTTTTTTTTAAATCAAATGTTTAATTTGGGCCTTTTAATACCTTTAATCTAGAGATAAGACAGGATGGATACAAAACCCTAAGCCCCCATAATTCTCTATCCACCTGAAGTTTGTTAACATTAGCAACTATAAGACACTGGCTTTGAAAATCATTCAGTGTTGCTGTTTATCTTAAAGTTTGTGTTGTACTATCCAGCATGTATAAGGATTATGAGTAATTTTCATGGAAAAATTAACACAAAATATATTTATGATTCCCTTTAATTAAGGCTTCAGTTTCAAAGGAGAACTTGAAGTTCAAATATTACACAAAATGCACTTGACCATGTTTCTCTAACACTAATATGTGTCTCTGTCTTTGTCTATAAACCTCTCAATGATGAGAAAAGTCCATCCTCTCCTTCTTTTGCCTGCTCCACTTTTTAGAAAATGTGTGCTCAAACAGGCCGTTTGGAGATTTTCCCTTCATGACATCACAAAGGGCAGTAACCCCTCCCCCAGGTGGGTGACACTCCCACAGCTATGTGTTTGTTCTGCCCTCTGAGTCTGCCTTCTCACTGTAAACAATAGGACATGGAGCAAGAAAGCCCGAGACACCCAAGCCCTTCCAGAGAGGGGGGCGTGGTCAGACACAGCTCATTTACATTTAAAGGTACAGACACAGAAACAGCCGGTTCTGAGCAGGACTGAAATAGAGGGTTTTATAGACATGATTAAATACAGGATCAGAGTGGATTTAGAACAAGAAACTTCAAAGACATGTTTTGTGGAGCTCAGAGACTTATTTAAACTGGTTGAAAAGGAGGTGAACATGTGACCTTAAAGTTGCCATCCTAGCTTTTTGCCTCAGCATACCTGAGAGGGAGAGCTCTCCTTTCTGACTCTCACAGTTTCTGACGAGGAAGGCCCCATGTAGATTTCCTTCTGCCAGCAGCATCTTCTCTGCATCCAGCCTCTTGGTGTCCGGAAAATACCACCTGCAAATTAGAAGGCAAGGAAAGAAATGCAGCTGGTCAGTCTCAGTTTGAAATGATAAATAAACCAACAGTGCGGCCCAAAGGTTCACTTTGTTGTTCTTAGTATTTTTATTGATTTTAACTGGCTTATTACTACCCCCAACATACAATATAACACAGAAACATATACCCAATCAAAATGTTTTTGATTAACAAATTAATTTGGTGATATTCTACATTGGAGCTGCAATCCCCGTCTGACAGGAGCCACTCTGTGTGGAGTTTACATGTACTCCCCGTGCATGTGTGGGTTCTCTCAGGTTCATCCAGCTTCCTCCAACAGTCCAAAGACATGCTCGTTAGGTTAATTATTAACTCTACCTTGTCCGTAGGTGTGAGTGTGGCTGGTTGTCTGTCTCTATATGCCAACCCTGTGATTGACTGGGGACCAGTCCAGGGTGCCTCTTGCCAAGTAACAGCTAGGATCTATTATTATAAAAAACAAATCAGTGAGCAGTACTGTACTGTCTTCACTACACACATAAACAACCTGTCCCACACAGTCCTACTGCCCCACATACTCAGTAGAGCACTAAATGGGGATTCATTAGCAGCTAAAAACTGTCCCGGTCCATCAAATCTCCTCTAGTTTTTAGCTAAATTTAACAGTACTGTACTTTACTATGTTAAGTAAAGATGACCGGTCAAAATGTAAAAGTTTGATATTCAAAAACTGTACATCTGCAAGAACGAAGAGTTCAAGACATTTGCTAAAAATAATAATAAAGATATCAGCAACATCTGCATTTTCCTTTAAGGCCGGTATTGAATGGTCTGTGTTTGTCATAGACTGTAGATACTACAGTACGAAGGCGTACATCACCCATATGTGCAGCTGGGGGTTTTGGAGTCCCATCAAAGGCCGTCTCCATGCTGAAAATGCTGTCTCACCCTAACTTTTCATCAACCTGATGACATGCTGAGAGCTGAGGCAGGTTTTAAAGCCTCTTGACAAACTGTTACATCACCCCTGTCTGTCAGTCACATCAGCTATGCTCCTTATTGTGAATAAATCTTATCCTTCATCAAAGTGGACGAGTTATGACAAAGTTCAACCCCTGTACAGTGTGTGCTGATCGAGACACAAGATAATCAGACCTGTCTATTTTGAAACATGTTAATTTCTGCTGTGAAAACTTTGCTTTTTTTATATGGGTGTGTATGTGACTTCTGGTGCTCCTGGAGCCAGCCTCTAGAGGACACTCAATGAACTGCAGGATTTAGCACTTCCACATTAGCTTAATTTTTCAACACCGGAGGTTGCTGCTTGGGAATCGCATGTAGCAAAGGAGCAACAGGTCAGATTCAAACCCGGGCTGCCCGCTAGGAGGACTGTACTGTAGCCTCCGCACATGGGGGGAGTGCGCAATAACCAGTAGGCTATTAGCACCCCTACTTACTGTTATTTAATGTGATGTTAACATTCAGCCACAAGATGAAGCACTGCTCTCCAACATTCAAAATCAAATCAAAGGCCCAGTCCCTTTTACTAGCCTGTTGTTGCCCAACATTTCACTCGACTATCAAAACGTGTAATCTCATTTAAGATTACAGATCGCGATTTAAGAGTAAACAATTATGACAGTCAAGCTAAATGTGGCTAGCTGTTAGCTGGTACATCCATTACAGTAAACATTTTGGTCCAACTCCTTTCCTTGTCAGTTGGATTGTTTTACAGACACGTATTATAACTTGCGTTGTTGCCACAAATCAACAAGTTGGTCCTACATTTATGACATACATCTAACTCTATGCTTTGCGTCTGCTGTCATCGACATGGTAACGTTTGTTGTGCTTCCTGCTTCAGTCAGCTCGCTTCCCTATTGGCTATTGTTCCGTTCCACTTGTCAATTCACAGAGTCCACAGAGGATTTCTAATTGTAAATATTGAAGACGTTTAATATTTAATCGGGGCGGTCCCGATCATCTTCCGAACAGGTCGGGGAGTCTAAAATCATTCTTAACACACCTCACACCACAGGAATATCTGGCAAGATCATCTTTGGATCCATCAGATAGTAGGGCCTTTGCTGACTTTTGGTCAGAAGGGGGGAATCGGGCTAATTATTCTTGTAGCGTGTACCCCACTTAACTTGATGAAGCTCAATGTATAGTATAGTATGTAGTATGTATGTTGTGTTCAAAGAATCTGTTTTCTCAGCTGCGAGAACTTTTCTGTTCCAGCTGCTTTCACAGATTTCATTCTCAGACAAAAAAATAAAATCTCCTGAGCAGGTTGGTCTGACTCTGATCAAACAGAGACAAGCCTCAGAGGTCTCTAACATTTAACCAGCCTATAAGTCATTAATCTTGATGGGAACAAGTGGCACAATAAGGAAACGTTCAGTTTTTATGAGTGAAATAGAAGGAAAAACAAAACCTGTGATTACAATGTTCCAACTTTACAGAGGCCCCACACTGTGATTCTGGTTTACTGTCCTCCAGATGTACGTGATAAGGAGCCTGGCTTTGTGTGTTATGAAACTTATTCTTTCCTATCTAGTCTCATCATGACCAGCAAGTCTGTGATTCATTGAAACCATGACACAGATGATCCAGGGATTTAAAACTATTCTTGTGCCTGTGACCAAACGGGAAAAACCAGAGCACAGCTGAGCAGAAACAGGTTTCACATGCTGGTGAGGCTGAGAATCAAAGACAAATACGACGCTACTTTTACAATGTGTCTTAGAAGAAAATAGTGCTCTTTAAAAGTAATCTGGATTAGTTTAGACCTTTACTTTCTCATTATTGAAAGGCATTTTATGGATCATTGAAGCGGTAACATGAGGCCACAGGTGTGGAGTTTGTAGCCAAACTAGTTTCAGTCATAATAATTAAACACTCAATCAATACCACTGTTCGTAGTATGCCAGGAAAGGCTCTTTTTTTTAATGCACTGCTGAAGTTCCTGTGTTTTTGAGAATTCCGTTGTTGGGAATCATTAACTGGTGTAAGCAGACATTTCCTGGTCAAAGATAATCATTAACATGAAAACTTCACTCTGCTGGACATGCAAATGTTAACAGATTTTACAGTGATTTAACTTCCCGAGCTCTGAGGAGACATGACATTTACATTTTCATGGTTGTTTTCAAGTTTGATGATGGGCTTTTTATCAGTTATGGATCGCAGATATTATTATCTCAAAAAAATATGTTGGAGTGATGTCATTAAGAGAGGATGTATGGAAGCCAACATCTGCCGGGTTATGACAACAAAAGAAAGAATCCTGAAAATCGTAAATAGAAAGACAATAACGAGAAACTGAAATACAAATTCTGTTTGAGAAAAATAATGAGAAACTCTGCACAAATTATAAGTAAGGAAAAAAACAATGACATTTTCTGAGACGGATTCTCAGAAAATCCTGACACTAACTCAATGTTTTTAGAAAGTGTATCATCATATGGCCCGTTTGTAACAAACTCTGGTGCGCTTTGTCGGATAGTTCTTTCAGGTTTGAGGTGGTGTGAATTAGGGCTGGCCAATATATCGAGTTTTTAAGCTATATCGATATATTTTCAAACAAGATATAGGGTAAGACAATATTGTTAATATCAATATAGTTTATGTTGCATTAAAATAACGTTATAGAGGTGCCAGGTCACCTTTTTCTCATCTCACTGATGATGACTGACTGTCTGTCCCTCTTAACCCTGCTCCTCCTCTCTCTCTCTTTTATTGTATTGAAGGAACATTTTTATTTTATAATATTACTTTTTAAAGTCACAAAAAGGTAGTTTATTTTTCCATGTGTTTTCAATGTTAATAAAAAACATATCGATATATATCAAGTATCACCATTCAGCTACTCAATATCAAGATATGAGTTTTGGTCCATATCGCCCAGCCCTAGTGTGAATGCTGAAACAAACTCTGGTCCGCTGAAAAACCAGGGTTTCAGTTGGCCGTAGATGAGAACACGATCCGAACCAAACAAGGGAAGCGAACCAAAGAGCAGTGCATTGTGGGTTGAATTTGGCCATCTGTTAACAATTTTAAATACGTTTGCCAAGCCTGGCTAAAGATAGCATTTCTAACAACACCAGCTTTCAGTCCTCCTTGCACATGAACGTCCACATGCCTGTGATAAAAGTGGTTACACAACGCTGCAGTTCATATGACACAGCAGACATAACTTTATCTCCATTTTAGAGATCGAAATACTGCAAAACTGCGCCACACTACGGGACGCTTTTCTTCCACTGTACAGTTGTTCACTTTCAGGTCATGGTGCAGCTTTAGGCTGGATGGTATTGACGGGAGCTATAACCCAAACTAGTGGCTGGTAGATACCGTACACAACATTTGTCAGGCTTTGGTGGGCTTGACAAAGTGCAGTGTGAAAGCAAACTGAACCGACTGAAAAATGCAACAGTGTTAAAGCTTCCCCCTAAATGGCCACGCATCCACCAGACTTCATATTTGAAAGCGACCTCTAGAAATGTATAGTAGGCCTATAAAAGTTGTTAGTAAAGAAACTGAAAAAAAGGGATTCACAAAGAGATGGATTCTCATAATCTTGTGGAGTTTAACTTAAAGTTTGTCATTATTTTGAATATCAGGATTTTTTTTCCTCCACGGTCTATTGGCTGCAGTGGGCTTCCATACAGTCCCACAAAAACAGTCCCACAAAAACAGTCCCAAGACTAAGCTTCCATAAATGTGACAGAAACAGCAATTAGGATAGTGTTGGATTTAAACTTACGGTTCAGCATCGATGCTCTCCACAGGAGCCACATAATTAGCGGGGATGTATCCCTGTTTGGAGGCTGAGACTCCGGTCAGGGCTTTAGCAAACCACCAGTCTCCAGTACTTTTATCCAGAGCCTCTAAAGTGTCCCCCGCGTTGAAGCTCAGGTCCTCCTCGGTTCGAGCGGCGTAATCATACAGAGCCACGTAATTAACATCTGATCTCCCTGCTGGAAACGACTGGAGACCTATAGTCAAAGGAGATTTCGACTCTGTTGTTGAAACAGCACCTGGGTTTGCTATAACTATGGCAGATTTATCGGGGCGCCTGCTTTCTCCTCCGGATGGGTTCGGCTTTTTAAAACATGCCAGACACCTCTCCCAACACGCAGAAAGCCTCTTTTGGATCTCCATGATGTGCGGTCGTCAATCACAGCGAGGCATTCTGCGTGAGGATTGAAAAAAGGGAAACAGGTTGTTGAATGCTCGCTCCTTCTCTCATGATCCAGAGTCCATTAAAGAAAGAAGCCTTTTTAATAATCCCGGACTCCCTTCGGCACGCACCCAGCACCCTAACCCACTTTAAAATGTCAAGTTTCCTGGTAAAGAGTTTAGTGCGAGTTCATAGTTCAAGTCCCACTGCGCCAATCACCTGCACCTGCTCAGGAATGGGGAGCGGCTCTGTGACGTCATGAGTCATCAGCAGGCCATGCAGGAGGAGAGCACCTGAGAGCTGTAAGCAGGAAGTAGCTGGGAAAAAAGTTGTTGTCATGTTTTATCCTCAGTTTTACAATTTTTCGGTGATTTCATAAAAAGGCAAAGAGGAAAAGGTCTTGAGCTTGTTTTATCACTCTTTTGACTCGTTTTTACACCGCAGGTCACCCCAACACATTCACACACTGATGGCAGAGGCTGATATGTGAAGTGACGATCAGTATCCTTATTCATACACATTTGAAACCGCTGACGAAGCAGTGGAAGCAAGGGTTAACTTATCTTGCCCCCATGACACATTGGACATGTGGCTGCAGGAGCTGGGAGTCGAACCCCCGCCCTTCTGGTTGAGAAACAACCAAACTGAGCAACACATCTGTTATGTGCCATGGTTTTGTATGTGTTTTGTTTTCTCTCTCCTGTGTGTGCTCATCAGGTGTTGCGCCACACCTGTGGCTTATTTCTAATCAGGAGCAAACTATTGCAGGAGAGGAGGCTGCCTTATTGTTTATATCTTGATTGTTAGTTTTGAGTTGTGTTTGAGATAGATTGGCTTCTCTTTTGTTTGGTGTTTTTTTTAGAAGAAGCTTGTTTTGTGTTGCACATTTTGCTTTAGTTTGTTAATAAATCATTTTTAAACTTTGCTTATATTTAGTTCCTATTTATTTTCCCTGGGTTTTAATTTATTGTTACTCCCCTCATCTCCTAGCCATCTTGGGGAATGGAACAACATCCTCCTTGCATTGGCTTCCAATAAAAAGCCTGAATTCAATTTAAAATCCTTGTTTTTGTTGATAAATCCTGCATGATCAGGCACCTGTTTATATCTCTGACTTCCTCCATCCCTAAACAGTCCTTATGCCAACTTTATTGGAGAAACAGGACAGTAGATAGAGGGTTGGAAAGGGGGAGAGAGAGATAGAGAGAGGGGGAATTGATATGTGTGAAAAAGCCACAGGTTAAATTTGAACCTGGGCCGCCCACTTGGAGGACTATAGCCTCCACACATGGGCCGTGTGCACTAACCACTACGCACCTCACATAAACTTATTTTTGTTATTATTATTACATGTCACATTATTATGGATATGGAGGATCAAATGTCATAAAGTATACAATTAACTTCATACATTATGAAAGCAACTAAACAAGGTTTTGATATATTTGTTTAATCTATAATACACAATTACAAGTTTCTCAATGCCATTAAGAGACAATTTGGACCAAACTCAACGAGTTGTTGTTCTATGAGCACCTTATACCCACATCAACAAACATTGTACTGTATCCTTTAAAAAAAAAAATCTGTTTGCCTCTGTCAAATGAGGGCACCGTACCCTCTGCCCTTCAGTCAATCACAGGGCAGACATACAGAGACAGACAACCAGCCACACTCACACCTACGGACAATGTAGAGTCACTAATTAACCTAACGAGCATGTCTTTGGACTGTGGGAGGAAGCTGGAGGAACCTAAGAGAACCCACACATGCACAAGGAGAACATGCAAACACCTCAAAGAGAGGCTCCTGTCTGACAGGGATTTGAACCAGGAACCTCCTTGCTGTTAGGCAACAGCTTTAACCACTGCAAGGTGTCATCCCACAAGAAAAGATGTGTGTTCAAAATCACAATTAAAAATATATTTTTTAAATGCATGCAAACTACTGCACGCTGGCTGACTTAAATACAGTGATTGGTTAGTTAGTTTTGGTCCCCAAAACTGGCTAGACATTGGGCATTACTTTCCAATGCACCTGTGTTATGAAACAGATGTGCAAACTATTTATTGACAATTTGAAATATAAACCAAAAAAATAAAGTAAAAGCCGCCTTTTTCAAAAGAAGGCAGAATAGTCGCCTCTGACACAGCAAATAGCCGATCACAGTTTAGGATTTTCAGGGTGGCACCTTCCCTCTGGACTGCCCCAGGTCGTATGACCTGCAGGAAGAAGCTGTTCCTCAGTCTGCTGGTCTGAGCTTTTGGAGTCCTGCACCTCTGTCCTAAAGGGCAGCAGTGAATACAGGCAGTTATGAGGGTGTGTCGAGTCCTTGATGACCCTCAGTGATATCAGAGTCAGAATCAGAAATACTTTATTAATGCCAGGGACGCTTTGTTTCAAATTCAGATAGATAGATAGATAGATAGATAGATACTTTATTGATCCCGAGGGAAATTCAAAGCATCCAGTAGCAGGTTACAAAGACGTACATGACATGAAACATTTGTTACAAATTAAACTGCAAAACCGACGCCTCTCCTCCCATACATATATATTAACCTGAAAAAAGATTTAAAGAATACCCCTAGATGACTCAAACTTAAACTGTGCAATTAAAAATAGATTTATACAAGAAATGTACATAACCTGTGCAGGGATAAAAAATATATGGGTAATTTAAACAAGAACCTATAAACAGTTGAGGAAAAAATCTGTAATTAGACCTGAATATAAAAAAATAAAATAAACCTGTTGACCTTCTGAAGTTGTCTTGTTTATATAATGTACAGCAATGTTTAAAAAACAGATTCAGTTGTTCTTCAAAACAATATAAATGTAGGAATACAGAAATATATAAAATATGATCTATCTTTTATGTCACTATCTATGTATGCATATGTTTGTGGATGCATGTACAGTATGTAGAATATACAAGACTTACAAGTCACTGTTTATAACAGAGGTCAAATATACTGCTGAACTACTGGCCAAAGACATGTGGCGTAAAATACCCCCCAAAATACCCACTTCTTCAGGCACCACTAAACCACTGAGCCTATAATTAAAAGCCTTACTTATCACTCAAGTTTTTTTTTTTGTTTTTTTTTAAGCGTCTTTATTGGCAAATTTTAAATATACAAAAAAAGTTTTATACAAACTCTTAAAGAGGATGAACATACAACAGCAAAATACACAGGAACAAGTTAATTCAAACATAAATCAAGACTGGGGGGGGGGATTATATATAAAATAAATAAATAAAAATCGAACTTTTCCAAAAGAAAACATCAGGCAAATGTAAGCAGACAACAAACTGGAGCAAGGACAAAAAAATTCAACAAGGGCCAGAAATCAAAACAACAAGAATTTCGATAAATCAGCACTAATCTTTCTAGCAATGAATGCTAGATTTCATTTTTTTCAGAGATAAGAAAAAAATATTTGAAATCATTTATAAACCAGTCAAAGGAGGGTTTGCTGTGTCTCCACTTACTACAGTGAATATGATATTTACTCATGAGTATCACTCAAGTTTATGCGCAGTGCGCATTCAAAATTCATGTTGCGCATCTACACTGAGTGATACGGGGTCCACACCCGGAAGCGCTGCACGCTCTCCTCTCTCCCGCACTCGCCTCTCTGCCGCCTTCTCCTGGCACACAGGAGTTTCACTTCTTGCTCCTGGGTAACTTACCGACTCTAACCATTCAGGTGCTATTGTTTAGTGTCGGAAAAGAGGTGCCCGGTGACTTTTGTCAGGCGGCTGTTCAAACGTGAAGCCAGCAGCAGCGCGGTGCACAGGGAGCAGTCCCCGCCGTCACTCAGTGACATTGACAACATCACTGTGGTGTGCACAGTGACGTCCAGTCCTCCCAGCTTCAGCTACAATGAGCGAATACTTCAGCCTGTCCGACTGTGATGTTATCGGCTTCGACCTGGACCACACGCTCTGCCGATACCACCTGAAGGAGACCTCCAGGGTGAGTCTGTGTGTGTGTGTGTGTGTGTGTGTGTGTGTGTGTGTGTGTGTGTGTGTGTGTGTGTGTGTGTGTGTGTGTGTGTGTGTGTGTGTGTGTGTGTGTGTGTGTGTGTAGCTAGCTCCCATACATAATCATACGGTGGCCGTGACGCTTCGATCTGCAGCACATCTGGAGTAAAAATAGCGCGGAGCCGTCAATACGCTCCACGGTCACTTAATGCCAATCCTGTCTCTACTGTATGCATATGTTCTCTTTAGAAATATATATGACATTATAGGAAGCGGTAGAATAGCGGGATGTGTGTGTGTTTGTGTATGTGTGTGTGCGTGTGAGGTGATGCTCCTGATGCTGCAGTCACTCTGCGTGACTCACAGGTTGAACGTCGGCGGTGATCATCACACATGCCTTTAAATCCTCTCGTCATCAGCATCCTCTCACATCAGAATCCACTCACGATTTAAAAAAAAAAGCTAAACAGATTCACAGGCAACACATTGGTCACATTTAACAACAACACAAACATCAATTCACAATCATTATGATGTGGTTGAATCAGGCCTGCAGATAAATGATGCTCTCTGTTGTCCAATGCATGTCAAACATATCTTTTAATAATGCAAGAATATGGGAAATCACGTTTGAGTTTTTTACCTTTAACACATATTTCTGACTCAATTTGTACTATTGTTTCATAACTCTTAGAATAAAGTCAGATTTTAACTCTGAATACTGAGTCTGATCTCTGTTGACTCTAATTCAGTACAGCAAAATACCAAAAACAAAGTCTAAAGTCTCAATACAGAATTTTGGAGAAGGCATTCAGTCTTAAACCTCAGGACCGGATTGCATCTTTCATTCATTCATTCTACCTTTATTTATAATCAAGAGATTGTTGAGGGACAACCCTCATTAACAGTGACATCAAGTCATTACTGAATCTATTAAAAACAGACAACAAATTACAAAAAAATACCAGAAGACAGATGAATACAAGGCCACTAAAATTTCAAGGATTTCTAAGAAGCTACGACAAATAAGTAAAGACTTAAGAAAAAGCCTCAAATTTACTAAAATAATTAAGTGAGCTCAATTAGTATGATATAAATAGATACAATAAATAAAACCCACCTGTGTAAAAGAGTTACAAACAGAGGTTGGGAGGTTTCAAACCAGGTGTCTTAAATCTCCAAAAGGTTACAGAACTTGATTACTCCCAAGGAGATGTTGTATCCAAGCGGCAACCTCGAGGCTGGCTCCAGGAGGACCGGAAGTCACATACACATAAATGGCAAAAAAGCAGTTATTACAGCAGAAATAATGATGTTTACATCCTGGTACAAAAACAAAATAGGTCTGATAGATATTGTTCTCACTGGCACACACTGTACGGAGGGTGCATTTGTTTTAAACTGATCCATTTTGATTTTGAAAACCTTACGTATTATCCATAGTTAGACGCATAGCTGAAATGACTGACAGGTGGACGTGATGTAACGGTTTGTCAAGAGACTTAAAACCCGCCTCATCTCCATCTCTCAGCCTGTTGTTAGGTTGACTGAAAGTTAGGTAAAGACAGGATTTCCAACATGGCGGCTGCTTCTGATGAGCCTCTAGAGCCTCCTGCAGATTACTGATGTCACTCATGCTTCGTCCATTAATATTTACAGTCTATAGTTGTATCTTGTTCTAAAAGTCAGAGATGTCATCATCAGCCATGTGAAAGCTCAAACGCAGCCTGTAGTTTTGAAGTAAGTTCTACTTCATGACGGAGTTCACCCTCTACTAACATGTCAGGGTGTTGCACCAGCTGAGATAGACCCAATGTAGGCAGATTTTACATCTTTAATCTTAGCTCTCCTAGTAGGTGTAAAGTCCTCTGTAAATTACGGTTGTCATGGCGATGATTTTGAAAGGTGGGATAACTTGGAGGATGAGCATAGGGTGTTACCGGCTGTTAAATATCAGTGTGTTCTCTCTGATAGACTGTATCCCTCAGAAATGACTTTGGTTTGTAATCCCGCCGCCCAACAACAGAGTAGCTGTGTTGTTATTTAACACTAGATGAAGTTTGTAGCTGTTCACTTGATCGTGATTTATTTTTGGGCTTTTTGGGCCTTTAATGGAGATACAGCGATCCAAACAGGGACCCTTTTTTTCCTTTGAATTCCTTCGCTTCACTTCTCCGACTTGCAAATGTCACTACCAAATCTACATAGTGCACCTTTAAACTCAGCCCTCCTCATGAACACAAAACAACACATTTACTCATGCACTGATAAGATAAATGGCGTCTGCAGAGGGCCCAGCCATTTCCTTGGCAGGCCTGTCTGCGATAATATTTAGGTTAGTTCTGGCGGCTGTGGCTCAGTTGGTAGAGTCATCGCCTCTCAACCTACTTCGTCGAGGGTTCGATCCCCAGCTGAACAACGTGTCCGATGTGTCCTAGGGCAAGACACTTAACCCTGCATTGCTCCCGCTACTTCAGTGGCGGTGTATGGCTTAGTTTTGTACTTCCTCTCTGATGTATGTCGCTTTGGATAAAAGAGTCTGCTAAGTGAATTGTAGAATTCTGACGTAATGTTCTACAAGTTAAGATGAACCTTACGTCTCTGTGCTAATCAAACAATGACTCAACTTGAAGGACACATATAATCCTCCTTATAAATCAGTTTGAATAAGTCTGAGAGCTCCTCAAAACATGTGTGTGAAGTTTCTTGTTCTAAATCCACTCTGATCCTGTATTTGATCATGTCTATAAACCCCTCTATTTCAGCCCTGCTCAGAACAGGCTGTTTCTGTGTCTGTACCTTTTAAATATGTAAATGAGCTGTGTCTGACCACGCCTCTATTGTGATGTCATGAAGGGAAAATCTCCAAACAGCCTCTTTGAGCACACATTTTCTGAAAAGTGGAGCAGGCAAAAGACAGAGAGGATGAACTTTTCTCATAATTTTGGAGTTTGTAGACGGACTAGAGACACATATTAGTGTTAGAAAAACATGGTGAAATGTATTTTGTAAAATGACCTTTTAGTCTGAATCTAACTAGTTCCAACGTAGGGTTTCGGGTGGACTTTACGACATAACTTAACACTTACACATGGCTGGTGCAACAGGCTACTGATTTCCGATTTCTGACTTTATTTACAAAAAAAAAAAAAAAAATTCTGTGTTTAAAGTCAAATTCAAGGAATAAAACCCAAAAGACGAAGTGAGCGGCCCGTTTTCTCAAGGTTTAAAGAAGAGCAGAGGAGAGAAAATATTGAACTGTCTTTCATAAGGTGGACAGAAAACGTGACTATGATAACTTTTCTTTGTACCTGTTGGATGTGTAAGAATTAATCACACTAATGATCTTTGGAAGGAGGAATATAAAAAACCCTTCTGTATTCTTGGCATTCCGGGAATTTAGTTTCTGTTGTTCTCATTTGCATCATGACCGTGCAGCTTATTTGCAGTAAGTGATTCATTTCATTGTTTTTTTTTTTTTTGCAGCTGATCTATGAGAGCTTTGCCAGGTACCTGGTGGAGCATAAAGGCTATGACAAGGACCTGCTGAACCTAACCCCCGCTACCTGGGATTTCTGGTGAGTCAGCAGCTGCAGTTCCCTTATAGCCTAGAGCAGGAAACTGTGTCATGAAGAGGTATAATGGATTTTAATCATCACTATAGGAAAACTACAGTGTTTAACCTGGAATTTCTTTTTTTTGGGGTCTAATGACTAAGAGGTATAAAAAACTGTCTTTACTCTATTGCATTAGTCAGAGGTCCTGAAGCAGACTGTAGTTGGTGCATTGTAATACCTGTGAGCAAATGGTGGATAGAAATACACCAAATAAGAGTTCCTGTTTTTTTTTTTAATGCTGACAGGCTCAGATTGTCGCTACAGAAAGGATCCCCACAGAGGTAGACCTTTTTGATGAGGAGTAAGATGCTTTGTTAAACATAAATATTTAGGCCCAACTGATATGGGAGTTTTGGGGCCGATACTGATATCGATATTGGGGAAAAAAATCAGATATCCATACAGTATATCGGCCGATATCTTTCGTAGATCAATGTTCGATGGTCTGTGGAGATAGATAGATATAGATATACACTTTTTATTACATTGATCCCTCACTTGTGGAAAAAATGTATAATGAAAACAAGATGGTCACTCTACTTCAAAGTAACTGCCCATGTATGTGCGTCATCGAAACTCTGAGGAGTGATAATGTTTTTTGTAATTCATATATAGTGTAATACTACAAAACCCAAATGAAATGCTATTTGACTGGTAAATAAATGTAGTAATATCAGCACATATCAGAGATAA
Source organism: Labrus bergylta (assembly GCF_963930695.1). Lineage (NCBI taxonomy): Eukaryota > Metazoa > Chordata > Actinopteri > Labriformes > Labridae > Labrus > Labrus bergylta. The sequence goes on along the minus strand of NC_089209.1, from coordinate 24,911,341 downwards.
AATCAGCCGATACCATAAGTCACTTGATATTCTAGTATCTGCAGATGTGTGGCTGGCTGATTGATCAATCAGTCAAGCTCTAATGAACAGCTGTAACGTTGCTTCTACCCAATAGTCATTTGGATCCCAAGAAAATAAAGGTGTCAGGTTTACAAATATTCCAGTTTTCCCCCCATATCCTAAAAAACAAGGAACACAAATGCAACTCATAATGTTTCCTTCCATTAATCTCAATAAAGCTCTAATATGCAATCCCTGATTTCCAAGTGAAAACTTGGCACGCCACACCTTGAACTGTTGTCCGACGGCCTCAGGGTCAACAGAACCTGGCATCGTAGAAACTTCAATGTCAAAGAGAAGCAGTACGTCGGTTGTATCGAACTGTTTTTGTTTTAATAAAAAGAAGATGCTGCACAATAATTATTTATTGCTTGTGTTTCTTGCAATCCACACAATCCCAACGTTTGTGGGGGAAAAAAAAATCGCAATTAAGTTTTTCATCTCTAGACTATAAATGTCAACTAAATTACTGTGCAGTTGGCTTGAGGGCATAAGTTGACTGGCCTTGTACATACTGTTTTATAACATGCTGAGTTTTGTGTTCAGTTTTAAAGGGCTAGTGGTGGATCTGGAGGATGGAAACCTTGTGAAGCTGGCTGAAGATGGAACTGTCTTGCGGTACGCTCTTGTTGCAATGAATACATTTGATCTGCTTCCAAAAAAAAAAGTGTTTATATGGAAGTTTTCACTGTTTTCACAGACCTTTAAACTGGAATAATGAAATCATTTTATGTCTTGCTTTATTAGAGCGACACATGGAACCAATGACCTCAGCACAGAAGAGCTCATCAAACATTACGGTCCAAAAAGGGAATGGAGGCACTTCAACAGCCTCAATACTTCCTTCACACGATCAGGTATAATTGATATTCATCTATATTTTGAAATTCATTTATTTTCATCCATATTGTTGGAGTTATCTTATATTAAGCTTTATTATATACTGTATTTGAGGTCTAAGACTTTGAAACCACGGCCCTTTTTCTGATTTTGGGGTCTCAATGAAACGTTTTTTGACTGCCGGTTGCACTTGGACTGCAAATTCTTCTTTTAAAGGAGCAATATGTAACTCTGACACCTAGCGTATAAAATCGGTCTGTAAACCTTTCTGTGTTCTAACCTCTCTCCATTTTTCAAAAACATCTCCAACATTGATCCTAGTTTGAGCACGTTTCTGCTCGTGGAGCTTATTAGAAACATGCAGAGGCTTTTTAGGTCGGGTACAATCACTTCTATCTGAACCACTTCTCTTGTCCGCTTCCATCACTGCAACACCTGTTGACCTGATAACTGCTCTCATATCTGGTAAACTGAGGGGCGTCCAAAACGGCCGTGTGGGGGTGTCTTAAAACTGCCTACCTTCTCTGGTCCAAACAAATCCAGAGCATTCAGGACCAGAATCTAAAGTTAGAAGGAGGACATACTGGCTGCTGCATTGTTGTCAGAGAAGCCAGCACTGAGCCAGCAACATAGCATGTTTCCTGTCTGATCATATAGTAAGATACCTTTATCATTTCAGTCACTAGATATTGTCTGTATTGGACCTTTTAAGACAAATGCATCTTATCAAAGCATATCAATTTAAAGTGTTTCTTTCAGCAAATGACAGGATCACGATGTCATTCTTATTTTCTCACAGCAGTATGGAGGAGGTTGTTACAAAGAGAAACAACTGTTACACATTCATTTTAAGTCACCACACTCCTTTGACAAAAGCAGTAATTTGACCTTGAGAACGAGCACAAAAGATGCAGTCCCACTACTCCCTTGATCAGTTAATTATGTTGTTTGTTTTTTCGCAACTATGGTGTGTCACAGGACTTGCTCAGATCCAACACAACAACATAAGACAAACAAGCTAACTTGTCGAGGCAGCAGTAGAGATGAAACGTGGCTATAGTGATAATTGCAGTTTTTCAATTGAGTGTGTTGGTTTTCAAGAAGGAAAACGTTAAGACTGTTTCTGGTATAAATGTGGATAGCCTCTTAATAACTATGCATCACTCTCCACTTATGTTTTATATAATGTTGTCAGATACTTTAGCTTAAATATCCAAGCCTGTCAGCGGCACAAACAAGCACTTTTAGTTGACACTCTTTGATGAGGCACTTATGCCCCCATGGATTACGTTGCAGTCAAAGCCTGATTTGGTGCTGACAACTAAAGAAATTGCCTGCATCAATTTTTCTACAACATTTTGAACCTAAATGTCATTAAGACTCAAAAGTATGTTAGAGATAGAGTCAGTAGATATTTCCTTGAAAAATGAAATATAGGCATATACAAATGTATTGCAGCTCAATCATCACTACTGGACCTTCATACATGTGTGTTTGTGACTGTGTCTGCAGAGACCCTGTCCTCTGACTGGATTTTGATGTTTTGGTTTGTTTTGATCCTCCAGCCAATGACAGAGTGCAGGTGAGTTTAGGAGAAGATACAATTCAGCGATTGGAAAAAATGTAAAACAAACTAATCATAGTGAGGTGAAACACCAAGCAGATAAAGCTCCTTCTCAAACGAGGGTGAACCGTGTGATGGCTTTCACCCTCTGACACAGATGGCCTGTTGGCTGTTGGACTGGCAGGTGCAAAACAACAGTGGTTAGCTTGTGCTAGCATGCGATAGGTTGCAGTGTAGGTACAAACAGTTGACGTAGACACTACGTCCTGCAGTGAGTGTACGCTTCTGGAAGCTGTGAGCCCAGGAGGAGGGGCCCAGTTTGAATGTTGTGGTATCAAACTGCGACAAAAAATACTACTGACTCCACCTTTAAATTATGGCCCAAGTTGAAAAATACCCAAAATACTGGTATGATTTTGTTGTATTTCACAATATTTTTCAGCTTTTTGTTGATTTTGTTTTGTTCTTTTGCAGCAAAATACTACTTCTATGACAACTACTTTGATCTACCCGGGGCCCTCCTCTGTGGAAGAGTTGTGGACATGTTGAACAAGGTAATATTAATAAAAACCTTGTTTTGTAGTAACTATTAAGATTTGCATGTGTAAAAACTTTCAAAAATGTTTCTTTTTTTTTGTCTTCAGCGAGGAACTGAGGTGAATTCCGACTTTTGGAAAGACATGGTTGCCGCTATTGACCACAATTACAACACATCTGCATTCAAGGGTATGTGATTTTTTTAGAATCAGCACACGTCATAGTTTTTCTTCGCATCAAGAATGTCTTCTGACAGGGACCCATGCTGAACAAACAACACTCAAAAAACACAAAGACAGTATTTTTCTTTTTCAAACTAGACGTTTTATTCTTTGTTTTGGTCACTTAGCGGTACACAACTTAACACATCCAATGGGACATTGATGTTTCAAAAAAGCAGTTTGATTTTCTCTTTCTGTGTTGTTCTGCTTGTCACAGTGCTTGTGAGAATGTGCTGATCTCTAATGACATATAGTCCATTGGTTTTGTGTGTCTTTTGTATTTATATCACAGGAAAAATCTTGAACAACAGACATTAAAAAACAGACATGTAAAAGGCGTACTGTAAATGTTACAGGCAGATGTAAAGCACCACTTAAGAAAATTTCCAATATTTTCTCATGTTTTCTAAATCTTGTAAATCACCCACAAAGGGGAATAAGGGGAAAAGGGATCAAGTTGAACCATAATTGAAAATTTGACGCATCATTAATATCTTTTTCAGTCAAGTAATTCTGTAACAAATTAAATACTTCTGATTATTGTATAGATTTACATGAGGCAGTTTTACTTGTAAAAATAATACTTTTCTTTTAGCTCAAATCTCAAGTTCCATTCTTTTAAATTGATTTGTTTCTCTGAGCAGTTCAATGTTTAGTAATGTTGTGAGGTTTATTATGATTTGTGAAATCACGTTGAGGCAATCAAGAACCCGGAGAAAATGCAGTGAACATTCTCAGCTGCAAATATACCATTACTCTCCTCATCAGGAACCTGGACAAAGACTCTGTCACCAGGATGCAGCATGAGCACTGTACTGCCTGACATCTGATCCAGGAAGCCCTTGTTGTACTCATCGTAGGTGAACAGAACAGGCTCCTCGTTTTTGAAGAGAGCCACGAGTGCGTTGGCACCATTAACATGCATATGGAAGCTGAAATAGTACAGGCCTGGAACCTGGCAGGTAAACACACCACTGTGGGCATCGTAATGGTTCTCCCCGTTATACAGAACCTGGTTGAACACAATGGGGGATGCAGCTGGAGGGTAAGCCTGGGTAAGCACAGCACTGAAGGCAGACATGGGGGCCTTCATCATCTCATGAGGCATCACAACCTCGTGAGACTTGACTGGCATGCTCTTCTCATGGTGGTATACAACCTCTCCTGGTGGACCAGGTGGACCTGCGGGACCAGAGGGGCCTGGGAGCCCATCTTGACCCCTGGCACCTGGAATTCCAGGGGGACCCTGAGGGCCAGAATGTCCCTTAGCCATCTGGCCAGCTGGGCCAGGTGGGCCTGGGATACCTGGATGGCCCTTAAGCCCAGGAGGACCTGATGGACCATGGGGCCCAACTGGTCCCATTGGTCCTGGCCTTCCACTCTCACCACTTTTTCCTGGTGCTCCTGGTTGTCCTGTGTGTCCTTTGGCTCCTGGGAGACCATTTGCACCTGGAAGACCTGGGGCTCCACCATGTCCTTGTTCACCCTTTGGACCCTGAGCACCATTATGACCTGACATTCCTGAAGGACCTACTGCCCCGGGGCTACCTGGTTTTCCAGTGAAACCCTGAGCTCCCTGCTCACCTTTGGTTCCTCTTGGGCCTGGTGCACCAACCATACCTGTGTCACCTTTGGGTCCTGCTGGACCTCCCTCACCCTGGAATCCTCTTGCACCCTGTGGACCAGCTGGGCCAATAGGACCAGGAGCACCTGGTTGACCAGTATAGCCAGTTGGGCCGGGCTCTCCTTTCTGACCAGTTGTTCCTGAAGTACCAGGGCTTCCTCTGCTACCTGGAATTCCAGGTTCACCTGTCTTGCCAACACCTGGCATGCCAGGGGAGCCTGGCTGACCAGCAGGACCTTGTGGACCCTTTGCACCCATAGGTCCGGGCGTACCTGGGGTACCGTTCTGACCTGGTTTCCCTGGTGCACCTGTGCCAGGAGCCCCTGTGTGACCCTTTGGCCCTTGCATACCCATTGCACCAGAAGCACCATCTCTTCCTGGCATGCCAGACTTGCCAGGTTCTCCAGGATATCCAGTGGCACCAGGTTGACCAACTCCAGGTTTACCTGGCATACCAGATGGGCCCATTGGTCCAACTGGACCTGATGCTCCTTGAACTCCAGGAACTCCAATGCCTCTCTCTCCCTTAAGCCCAGGAATACCAGGAATACCAGGATGTCCCTTCAAACCAGCCTCTCCTCTGTGTCCCATTGCTCCAGGGAGGCCACCTGGTCCAGGTTTTCCAACAGAAGAAAGTCCAGCAGGTCCAGGGGATCCAGGTGTACCAGGGGCACCTCTGGGACCCATTGGTCCATGTGCTCCAGTTGCACCTCTATCACCAGGGATGCCAGGAGTACCTGGTTTTCCTGGGCTACCTGGGTTACCAGGTTTACCTGCTTGAGAGAAACCAGGGGCTCCTTGAGCTCCTGGTGGGCCTGGTTGTCCAGCATGTCCTACACCACTTTTTCCAGGTTGTCCAGGAGGTCCCATTGGTCCTGGCTCTCCTGGAGGACCTGGAGGACCATCCTGGCCTGCAACAGCTAGGGACATAAATGATATGATGTAAATATAAATGTTATATGATGCACAAGACATAATATCATATTGTCAGTATGTAGCTGGTACTTTTGAGAGTAAACATGGTTTAGTTCAGTTGTTCTTGAAATGTCTGTCTGTTTATCTGAAACTTAAGCTTAAATATAAAAGCAGTACGGCACAGTACACCTTGTGATAGTGTAGTTGGATGTAGGAAAAACATAATAGCATACCAGAAATGGATAGAAACTAAGAGAAAAGATTGCAACAATTTCGCCCACTTTCTTTGCCTCCTTGTGACTTTCCCATGCCTTGAGTATGGCTCCATCTAGGTTCATGAATAACTTTACAATTTAAGTTTTGGTATCCTTCATAGGACCACAACCTGACTTTAAACACTACTCCCTGTGATTGTGGGGATAGCACTCCTTTCCTCCCAGGATAGCCTTGACGGGCACTGGTCTGAGGTGATGTTCTCAGCAGGCGTATGAAAGCGGGCCTGGGAACCCTACTGCACCCTTTAATTTCCTGCTCCTGCCCATGGCTGTGAATGTATAGTTAGTGGTCGGCAAGTTGTCAGCATCACCTTGGTGTGTTTCCGGCCACATAGCATAGGGTTTAGGGATACGGTCAGATGAGTTCATGTATCTCAACTAAATTGGTGTTTCTGGCATTGCTGTCTTATTCACTTATCTGTATTTATGGGGTCAACATCAGAAATAATATTATGCAATGGAAACATGGCATACTGTAGGAAACACTGTCCCTTTGGTTTTACTAGACATGGCTTTATGGATGTTTGTCAGTAAAGGATTAAATGAAAATAAAAAAGTCTAGTGCTTTAACCCAGAGGATGGCTGTTAAACATTTGACAAGGATTTGAATTTTTTAATATGTGTTTTCACTAGTTTGCTTTAAAATAGAACTTATTGCTCTAAAAGAGTAAATATCTACTAGTTCTTTACTGTATGCAGAGCAGCTGAAGACATCCATGATATGCCGTTAAACTAAATGCATGGTTGCCAAAAGAGAAGTATGACCTGTGAGAGAATCCAAAAGTTAAGCTTTTCTTTTGACATTATTGTTGTGTTTTGAGAGGAGGCTGTTTTGACAGGGCTGTCATTTTCAAGCCACATAAAGCCATGTCTGAAACCTCACAGAGGGAAGTTTTTGCCAGGACTGGACTTTTTGGCAGCCAGAACCACTACAAAATGGAGGACAGTGATGAGTCTTACCACAGTAGCTGACCTGGGAGCTGAACCATGTGTGACCTGCTGCACAATAATATTCTTCTTATATTTGTACTAGTGCCTGTATATCCTTTCTTAATTCAGTTGTCCTCAATCAACGCCCTCTGAATCAGGGTCTTTTCCATTGTCCTTTGATTTGAATAATGGCTCCAGTAAATTTGCTGGGTTTTGTTTATTAGGTTTCATGTTTGAGCACATGAAAGTGTTTCTAGGCAGTCTGTGTTTTTTTTTCACTCAAATTATGTGGGCTGATTTTAAAACCACAAAACAGTTTTGTTAGGGTGTGCCTGCAACGTGGTACCAGCATCTGTTTTGGATATTCGTCAAATTTGTGCTCTCATACGAGCAGAGAAACCACATCAGAACCTTTATTAAAAACCAAATTGGACAAACACATTTGCTATTGCAAAGCTGAATTCGAATCATTGTTTAGTGAGGAAATACAATACGCTTTTATTCATTATTCTGGCAAAGACATCACTGACATTTATTTCTTTATTTTATGAAAGAAGCAAAATTGACTGTTAACTTCTTTACCCTTTATTTATCCAGGGCACACGTGCTCTTTTACTGTCACACCACGGCCTCAAAGTTGTATACAGTTACACACATTCACAGCAGGCTGGTCAGCTCAACCACAGCTCTCTGCTCCCAGCCAATGAGACTTTGTGCTGGGCTTACTGCATCTTTATGATCAAGGAGTGGTAGATTTTGGCAGCAACATTGACTGTTGTCAATGAGCCAAAATACTGTCATGGCATTGAAAGGATGAATTTATGATATGCTGAATAATTGAGAAATGTTCCTTACTTTTGACTGGTTATGAAGGTTTGATAAGAGCTTAAAGTGAAGTCCTTAATCTCATTGTACCATGGTTTGCTACATGGTGTGTTTAGTAGGACTTTTCTTATTTATGTGTATTTGCTGTCTGTAGCTTTAAATCTATTTTGGAGATTGCTCAGAAAATATTTTAAAACATCTTTTACCATATAGAAAATCAGAAACAGACCTGCTTCCGTACTCCTTAGCATCTAAAGTAACTAAGAAATGTCAGCAAACCCAGAAGTGTAACAATTTCATTCATCTATATTTGTTGAATATTTTGACAAAAACTGGTTGATGTGGAAGGAATACTGTCCGACACCAGTTTACTGAACCATGGGTTTGGCAGCAATTTAATAATTATACTAAATTGAATAGATGCAATCATTTTTCCTGCCAATTTATCACTCAGATAAATTGGAAGCATTTGCATTTGTGTTTACCAGCAAATCTCTATGATTAGTATGCTGATTATCATATATTGTAGTTTGTGACGTATGAGACGTGCACAAAATTACAAGTTTTGTCCATTAACAACCCTAATGAGAGAAGACCAACGTCACTCACCATGACTCTTGACGGGGTAGGGAGTCTTGCTCACTTTTGGCACATGGTGGTAGTACCTCTCAGGGGTCGCCTCAGCCAAAGCCAGGAGGACGAGGAGAAGGCTTGTTACCCTCAGATCCATCTTGGGAAGCTAAACCTGCAAAGACAGAAATCCATCTTTTAGAAGAAGTCACGTGATGGCAGTCTGCAACCAAAGGACCATGTTGGATCATGTTGGAGTCACATTGCACCTGTGTTGTTGGTGCATCAGTTCATCCAACAGTCAGAATGGAAGAGATGGATGCAAATAAATGTCTAAATCTTCCAGATTAACTTCTCAATCAGTTTTGCACCAATTTCTACCTTGAAAATCGTTGACTACATTTTAGCATTGTAAAACTTAAACTTGTTCTTTGGCAGTTAAATTCACCAAAGTCTTTCACAGAGCAATACTAAAATGTCTTTGGATTGGTCACAAGCAAAGACTTCTTCCTTTTTAAACCCAGCTATAGCACATGGCTCTTTACACTTGCATCACCAGTACTCCACCAGCAGCCCTGCCCTCGTCGAGAGCCAGGCTGCAGTTGGGAATCCCCTGTGCAGTAAACTGAAATCAGAAGAAAATGCCACCTTACCAGGAAGGTTTACGCTCCGAAACTGTGTGGGGTCGGGAGGCTGCTGTCCCGGCACTCTTATATCCTTTAGATGTGGAGTCTGTCTGTCTGAGCGCCAGCTGCTGCTTCCCAGGGCATTGGGCTCAAGGTATTTATACCAAGCTGGTCTCCAGCATCTTGGAGGATCTACCTCGCGTGGAAGTTCCCTCCCTGCTCTGACGTCATCTTTAATGATGGGTGCCATGTCCTCAGGAGGCCTGTCACGTTTGGGTGACGGTTCTCCCTCTCCTCTCCTCTCCTCTCTTCCCCTGCCTCCTCTCTCTTCTTTTCTCCCTCTCTGCACACAGCAGCAGCAAAGTCATTTATGTCACAATCACTCTTGGGTGACATTTTTATCATTTCAAATCTTGATATATCTTCTTCAGATGATAGGCGGTTAAGTTTATGAAACGTGGTGGTGTAGCTCTTAAATGTAACATCCTTATTTGCACTTTTTGACAGATGACTCAGGCCTAAGTTTCCTCTTCTTTCTTTTTTTAAAGTCCTGGATTGATTTTTGTTTTAACTGCAGGGACATGGGTGTTTAGTGCTAAAAACAACTACACGTTATTGACTAAGTGGCTTGTTACCGGGTGTTTTTTTGGAAAAGTAAATACTGTACAAGACTGACAATATTTTCTTCCAGTCTGAAAACTTTCGACTTCTGAGGCTGTGGTTGACTTTGTGTACCATTTAGCTATTTTTGTCAAGTTTGGTTCAATGCAAAATGACTCCCCTGCTTTTAATGGATGCTGGAAAAAGTTGTTTTTCATTTGCAATTTCTGACTTTGACAGCAAGCAGTGTTGGTGGGAAGATGCATTTTGAAAGTCACCATAAGCCTGCTTTGTGTTCTGATTTTAATCAGAGTCTTATGATCATGCTGTCAGGTATATATCAGTGTGTTGAGAATATGTACACAGTGGTGTGGGGTTTGTCACAGTGCAGCTTTAAGACACTAGGAGGCAGGATTGAGGTTTTGTTCTAAGACGCTCTGCAGCAGTAGAAGAACCTGCAACCCAGCAGAGCTCGGTTTTGAGTGGAGGGCTCAAAATAATGAATCTGCACACTCGGCATATCCCATCAAGGGTTTCTAAAATCTTAAGTTATTTTAGTACAAATAAGTAGTAGAAAGAGCTATAGGATGTGGTGCTGTCCTGTCTTTAAATGGATCAGAAACTTGTATCAGACTGTATTATAGTAACATGTTGTGTGTGTGTTAGGTCATCCAAATATGAGACTGTTTCGGGGAAGGTTTGTACATTTTTAAGTGGGGTTTTATGAGGTTCTGATAAATATTCAGGGTCATTAGCAGATGTATAAAACATGGATGTAGTCTCAGTGACGTCACATATCGGTTAAGGTTTTTTTCAGATAGATTTTTAGTGTCTATTGGAGTGACAGGACAGTGGATAGAGTTGGAAATCGGAGAGAGAAAGAAAGAGAGTTTTGACTTTTTAAAAAGGTATTTATTCGGATAGAAATTATTTACATTCCCAAGATTTTGGAATACCGACTACAATCTGTCACACAAAAAATGGATTTGTATTCAAACATCTGCAAATGTGACTTCAGAGTCTTTTCGAAGAAAAACTTTCATAAACCCACTTTTTTCCAAAAGCTTCCAACTCTTCCATTTTATGATAATACTTGTATTCCAACAATATTCAAGCTTCCACAAGGTTCTGAAACACCACTACACAATCACATCTCAATTTTCTTTCCATTTTTTCTTTTTCTACTGAGATAAATTGCCAGCTTTGCTTGACCGAAAAGGGAATCCAGCAGCTGACCTTTTTTCTACTGTAAGGGAAACCAAAAATGAACATAAGGTCAAAGCGAAAGGGGAAATTATCTGAGACTGAAGGATTCAACACAGAAACAAAAGCATTGACAGTTCCATGTAAAATACACAATTGTAAATCACCAGTACTTTTTGTTAACGGTGGTTTGTAAAGCATGCTTCATGCAGGTTTTTACCTCGGATTGTACTTTGAAGTACTTTCTCCATGGCATGTCTGATCTGTCTTTAAGTTTCTCTTTATTTGACCCCTTGACACATCCCTGATAAAGCATTTTCCAGTTCACAGAGTCCAATGGCATCAAACCTTACTGCTCTCTTCCAGAGGGCCCAGTCCTTTACGGTGTGGAAACTTTGACCTAACACACATCCTTGGAAAACAGTCAGAATCTTCAGGTTTTTTTGTCTTTATTGGAGTGACAGGTCAGTGGATAGAGTTGTGAATTGGGGAGAGAGAGTTTGGAAGGAGCCACCCAAAGGGGCCACTGGTCATATTGGAACCTTGGCAATTGCCAAAATCTATCTCAAACAAACATTCGGTCAACAACGACTTTTGACCCCTTTATTTATGTGCCAGTAAGCTACAGTCTTAATCCGAGAGCTAAGTGTAAACTGACTTTAGAGAGCTCTTTGAACTGTAATGCCAGAACTTCCCTCAGTGATTAATACATTTGTAAAGTATGTAAAATAAATACAAAGAAACGTCTATAATCAGTTTATATGATAGATAAGTTGCTATCTCAACCTGCTGTGTCAAGCCACTGTGTGAGCTTTTGGGAAAAACCTTTCCCTCTTTTTTCATGTGTCCTTTTAAAAACTGCCAACGTCTCAGAGATCTCAGTGAGCCATGGGCATCTTTGGTAAACTCCTTGACTTAAATGACAGAGTAGTGTGGGGGTGGAGTCGGCATTTAACAACTTTTTAACTGCACTGCACCTCAGCATGAAAGTGGCTGTGACCACAGTGAGCCATGACTGCTTTTTTATTTGATTTGGATCCTTTTTTTCCCTTCTTCTTCTTTTCTTCTTTGGCGTCAGAATTAATGCCTCCCGAACTAAATCTGTCCACTGTGAGGTTTAATGTAAAGGCCTACTTAGATCCACGTGCTGTTTCTGGGGAGGCTCCTTGCTTTGCATGGTAGAAAACAGTCATGGTGCATAAACATGTAATTAAGAACGGAGATGTGTTGTATTGTAAGCAGTAGAGACGCAGAATGGTATTGAGTTTGTCCTCATTGTTTTCAGACACCCCGTGATGGCGGGGTGGGTGGTATTTCTGGGAAGGGTCTGCAGCTTTAATCATTGTTTTGGCCCTCCGAACATCTGAACATGAGGCTACTGCTCCACTCCAGACGTGACTCAATGTGTCTTCAGCGACTTTAATTAATTGTAGTGATGATGACGGCGGCTGTCCACTAAAAGGCCCTGCGTCTGTTTTCCACATTTTCTAGAAGCAATGTTAGGTCAATTTTGTGCATTTTATAAAAAATATATTTCTGCTTAGCGTCCCTTAAATCAACAGTTATTGATATTTAAGCCAGTGGGAGGACTGTGTGTTGCATACAGGAGCGAAACAAGGAGGGAGAAAAAAAATGTGAAGAAAAAGATTCAGTAAAATTAAGTACAAATACTGTAAAAAGTGGCCTTGGTATATTTTTTGGCAATTTTTGCCTTTACTAGACATGACAGCTGAAGGGCTGAGGTCGGATTGTGGCTTTAGGGTTTTAGACAACTAGATTTATTTTTGTGATTACTCAAAACCAATATATGCAACTATTTTCTGAAAGTTTTTATTGGAAGAAACTTGCCCATCTACACAGCTACTGTATGTGTGAAGACAGAGTTAAGTTAAAACATTGGATGATTAATCTGAGAAGAAAAAGCTTCTTGACTAGCTTTTGATGGAAACTGAGTCAGGTACAGTACTGATAGAGCTCAACAATGTGGTTCCTGAAGTAAAACATCCCATTCATTTTCTCCTTAGCGGATTTGATTTTTAGCCATAATGTCATAACTATCCAAGATAGACTGACCATGAGCTACCTGAGTGTGAAATTATGTTTTATGCTCCTGTAGATTAGAAGACAAGTTTGAAATGGTTTATCAGTGGTCTTGGGGAAAATAACTACAACACCAACAATCCCAGAGTTTCACAGTGACGTCTCTAATTGGTTGAGCTTGCTGTTACCATGGAAATGTTTACTGACCCGTGAACTTCAGCTGTCAGCTGCTACCACAGAAGTTCCCCAGAAGTTCAACACATTATATAAACACAAACTACAATATATGACGACATATATACATGATGTAAACAATTCAATAAACATTCTCTCCAGAAATGTGCAATCACAACTATTAATGCTATTCAACAAATCACCACTGCAACATTTTAGAAATTTTGATGAAAGTGAATTGTGTTACAGCAAAGAGCTTAAGATGCATTAATTGAACTGGATGCAAATAACCCAACTGTTTTTGCAAATTCACTTGCTCCTTCAATGTAATTGAAAAAATAAAGCCTTGAAATACCGCAACTTTGACTGCGATTTAAAAAAAATAATAAACTGTCACAAAATCAGGCATTTAAGCCCAAGACAATCACAATAAAAGCCTGCGAAATCCTGGAGGGAGAAAGAAGTGTTTTGAACTATTGTTTGTTGGAAACGATGAACACAGTCTTGTATACCTTTGCCTTTTTCTCAGTTTTCCGATCGTTTTTTACACCAAATAAAACGTATCGGGAAGCTGGTTGGCTTGATTAAAAGGTATTCTCTGAAATCTCAATGTAGGATTGGAATGAGGACATTTCTGGAACCAGAGCTCTCAATGTAACATAACTCTTAATTTACAGCTTACTTGGTGTTTTTGAGTTGTTTCCGTTTTGTCCCATACATTTGAGGACGCCATGGTGCCTGACCCTAACCCTAACCCTATCCCTGTGCCAGCATGGAAAAGTGAAAAGCTAAAGATAGAGAGTCAAGTGGGGAAGTGACTTTTGCTCAAATGTAACGTTTTAATAAACCAAATACGCCACTAAGAGGCATGTAGAGCTTCATGAATGGAATGACTGAAGCTGGATCTCCTGACTGAGTGTTAACTGAATTATAGGGAACCAAGACAAAAAACATGGTTAGATTTTACCAACATGAGTCTAACTTTAATTCAGAATAGCAACCCAAGGAGCCTCCACTGCACCTCTCTGCATTTAATTCTTTCTTTTCTTGACAAAGTCACGCCCGAGTCTTTGTGAGATTATAAAATGGTTGGTCTCATGAGAAAAAAGGAATAACCGCCAGAGATGCAGATTTTCTCAGTTTCCAAATCAGATTTTGCTCTTATTTTAGGATTTATTTTAGAAGCATGTAATTGGCTACCTAAAGGCCAATTATCTTAATCAAAACCGAGTAAGTACAGTAATGACCTCAACATTTTCATTTCTTCTGTATCTCCCTCAAAATCTCATAATCAGCAGCTTTAGCAAAAGTGGTGTTTCTAATCCGTCTGTGCAGCAACTCAAGAACATCTGTCACATTCTCACACATCTGAAAATCTTTGTTTCTCTTACTGTATTTGGGGGGACAGTTTTCAGGTGCTCAGTCTCAGATTCAGGTTTGTATTCCTTCATTGTTCATTTTTCACTAAGTTTGTACTTGGAGCAAAGATTGGACGATTAAAACCAAAGTAGACACAATTAGCAGTTTTAATATAGTAAGTGTTTCTAAAATGCTCTCTGCCAAAGTCTTGGGGGCTGTGAGCTGAGCTGCCGCCAGCATAAGCTCACTAACTTATTAAAACCCTTTATCTGGTTATATTGTTGAAAATCAAACACATTTAAATTGGAACTTCTAAGAAAGTAGTCAGCAGGAAATGTTTCCATGTCCATGTATTGCCAGCACTCATGGAAAACAATGAAAAACTATGAAAAACGGTGTAAACAATAACATACAACTTGAGACTCATAGGCTGATAAAGGAGTTTTTCGTATAGAAAGTGAAACAAAATGACATATTTTTGTAGGCCAAGCCAACCGAGTTAGCATCGCCATTGTGTCTTTTGAAAAAAGCCTATGGGATCTTTCATCGGATTTTGGATCATTGCAGAAAATAAGCTCTGTGGCAAACACACGTTTATCACGCTTTCGCATGTAGTTCAGAAAAATAATCCTCACAAATGGACACCACTTTTATGATGTTTGAAGCGTTAATGCAATCCCCCATCCCACATTACCGAATTTCCCCCTTGGGATTAATAAAGTAATTCTGATTCTGAGAAGTAAAAAGCTAATGTTATGCAAAAAGCAAACTACACCATGGTCCTGTGGCTTCAACATCACCACCACTATGCCTCAGGATATCTCTGACAAGCTAACTAGCAGTTTTGACTAGCTAGCATACCTTAGCCTTATAAATAGTTTATTAACCCAATCTTTGTCTAAACCCAAAAACCTACAGGAGACCCTATATCTTAATGTAACTTCGAACAGAGATGATGGCGTTTAATATTCCCGACAACCGCACTGTAGTTTCATTTAGCCATTTGTTAGCAACCGCCTTTCTAAAGACATGTAAAAACTTCAAAATTCACAAGTGGGGATATTCACTAATGTGTTTTATGTCGTACAACAGAATGCAAACATCTCTTATGCTTGTGTTAACCACAGACCTTAATTCATGCATCTAACCACCAACACATTCAACACATTCAGCCCGACCGATTAATCAGCCCACTGATAATATCAACCGATATTAGCATATCAAGTGACTATCGGTACTAGCTAATTTTATCGCAAATATGCACCGATATTACTAGATATATTCACCAGTCAAATATCATTTAATTTGAGTATCATTGTATTTCCCCAGCAGAGTGTCTGTTACTTTGATTGACCATCTTGTATTAATTATATATCTTATTCACACGTGTTTGATAGCTGCATTTTAAGGATAAATGCAATAAATATGTATCTATATCTATCTCTCTCTAAAGATTGATCAGATCAAAGAAAGATATCGGCAGATATATTGGTATCAGATCTTTTCCTCTCGCTAATATCGTTATCGGTATTGGCCCCAAAATACAATATTGGTCGGGCCTTACTTCATATTTAAGTTTAACGAAGTCAGTCAGTCATTTTGCATGTTTATTCTACTCTTTGTCTTCATAAGAAATCTGTGTGCTTTTTCCTCAATTTGGCAATTTCACTTGGTTAACTTCCATATAGTACACAAGTGTACAATACAATAAGTGCCTTGTTGACTACAGTGTATGGATTTCTAAGGGATAGTATCTCAAATTTGAAATAGCTGTACTTACGTCAATCACAGTGTCTGACTGTTTTTCATCTTCTTGAGCACAACAGTGACTCAGTTGGTAGCAACCTATGAGGTGAAGGTGTGAATGGGTGTGAATGTGTAGCAGTGACCTGCAGTGTAAAAGCCCTTTGAGTAGTCAGAAGACTATAAAAGCACAATACAAGCTCAAGTCAATTTAGCATTAGCTATTTTCATGAGTGTGCTCACTCATTTCAGTTTAATGAAAATGAATGAAAACAACACGTTACAATGTTCAGTGTTTCCCCTAGGTTTACAGTGTTGGGGGCGTGGGGACAAGCTGACATGCCAACACGGCAACACAAACACTTGAAGGAATCTTGGTGTTCATGCGTTACTTTTAATGACAGATGTCATTTTCATTGGAAAGGTATCCTTAAATGACTTCTTTCCCTGATTTCCGACTCTATACACTATCCTATCCCTACAATAAAGGCACAAAAAGCCCAAAAATAAATCTTTAAAAAACTTGACCCCCTACCAAACACTGATGTTAAGTTGCTTGTCTTACACCATCAGGGCAATGTCAGCCCTTTCTGTTATGTAGCCAAGATTGTGACTATTGTTCGAATATTTCCAAATTTCCACATTGTAATGACAAAAGTTGTGTCCCTAATGTTGAAACTTGTTTTGTTTCTTCTGGAAGACCTAAAATGGATACTATAGACCGATGGTTATATTGGGGGTAGTGATTGACTGAAGTAGACTAGTACTTTTGCCATCACTAGTAGAAATAGTTTACTAGAAGCAAGCAAGCCACAAAGTCTGCCCTGAACCTATCATCTTTCTGGGCTTCTATGGAGTCAGAAACCAGGGAGAAAGATTAGGGAACGAAATGTGGGAAGTCGGATCTGTAACCAGACTGTGTGCTCTTTAGGACTTTAGCCTCTACATGGGGCATGTGCACTAACCCCTAGGCTACTGGCGCCCCTTCCATGGGTTTTTTGACAAGTGTGAAGCTCTGGTGTTAAAAATTAAGGCAATGCGGAAGTCCAAAACCTTGTTCTTGAGCCTGGTTGCAAAAGTACAATACACAGTCATTCAAAAAGCCTTTATTTACAGCATCAATGAACATGTTTACAGGTTCAAAGAATTCAATTTCGGCTGATTAGTTATTGTCCTCATTGGCACACACAGTAAGAGGAATTATTTTTTTAAACTTATCTGTTTCTATTTTATTGGTTGATTCAATTCTCCACAACATATTACAAATTCTTGCGTATTCTTGGAGATCAGCAGATTTCTTCTACATTATTCTTGCAGTTTTACAAGGGGAAGTGACACTATACAAACTGGAGGGTTTACTGACCGCTGCATCCTGTTGGCTCGCTCTGGGATCAGGAACAAGTCCTTGTAACAGTGTGCCCGCTACATGCTGTATGGAAAGTATCCCACATGTTCTGTGAATGGTCTATCCTTGTAGGGTGTTTACAATAAGAACTTATGCAATGTGTTGGATTTCGTAGTAGTGTGTTGGAAGCTTCGTTGGGAGAATGTAACATTTGTTCTTCGTCCTTCAACATCTGGGGTAGAACAGATATTTCAAGCCCGTTAACCAGCTGAGGGGAATGAGTGTTTGTGGTGAGAAAAGGTGTTGGAGGTCAAACCAAATGTCTTAAAAAGCTCAGAAGTTATTATGTTTAGGGTTTTTTGTAGAAGGAGTGGCAGTGTTTACCAAATCAAACAGAGTCTGAAATAATGAAGGAGCGCAAAGACGAAAATGGAGCAACACTGGAAACGGCTCCTGGAACCATAGGGACGCATTTTAGGCGTCATCCATGAAGTTGTTTTTTCACAATGAAAAACTGAAGGCAGCAGGAAAAAATAAGAAGGGAGTCAATCTCTGGTTGAAAGGTGGAAGGAACAGTTGTGTGTTGTTGTGCTCTTGTTGGATTCCTTTTACATTCCTTTTACATTCTTCCTTCTGATTGTTGACTGATTGTAAGGCGAAAACTCCAACACATACGGTCATCACCAAGTTCACCGTTTCCTGCCCTTTTTTTGAATTCATGCAGACACAAAACTTGTTACAAAAAGTGTCTAATGCCTCAACACATCTCAAAAGCCAAACATTGTTGACATTTTTTGCGAATTTGAATGGAAATGCATTTTCCCTTTTGTTTAATTCATGCAGGTACTATTAAGATAAATGCATTAGAACAGTAAAGGTTTAGCTATTTATTTGTTAAAACTAGACTGCAAAAAGGAACATAACCATTTTTATGTTAATGCATACATCATGCCAAAAACATTTTACCATTTTTTCTAACACTAATATGTGTCCCTAGTCTGTCTACAAACCCCCCAACAATGAAAAAAGTCCATCCTCTACATCTTTTGCCTGCTCCACTTTTCAGAAAATTATGAACCGATGAACTCCACTCCTGGCGTTTGAGTATGGCCTTGAAGAGGTCTTTATGGTATCCTTAAACCAGTGCATATCAACTGCGGGTGGCCTGTGTCCTAAATATACTTTAAATTGTGGATTTTCCTTCGCCGGGCTGCTCTCCTAGCGCAGGTCTGTTGTTGTTTTTGTCGGTTTTAGATTTTTTATTTTAGGTGTTGGGCTGGGAAGAATCCCTGAGAACCAATCTTCAGGACGGTGGGAAGAATGCTTAAGGAAGCTCAAAAGCACTTTGCTTTTCCCCCCCTTCAATCCAGAGAAACCAGGCATCCCTCAGTGGAAATGAATAAGGAGAACGTCACGAATGGCATTTATCTCACAAGCAGTATAAATATCCCTGGTTTTGATTTCTACCACAGCTAATGAATAGATAGTGAAAATGTTTGTGGATTTAAATACAGTAGCAGTTATTATACCTATTAGAGTTGTGTATTTAAGACCTTAAAATACACTTTACAGCACATGTGAATAGTGCAAAATAAACTGAACAGCGTTTGTCTTTATTTTCATGGTCCTATATCAAAAGAAAAAACAACATCTTGCAACAAGATAAGCCACTAGATATATATTTATATTTTCTGTTCAGGTTGTTGTGAAATCTTTAAAACAGTTTCCTCCTCCTTTCTTAGCTTTTGGCTGCACTCAGTTAAACTGCTCAAAAGTGAAAGGAAGAAAAAAAAAAACACCCATCAAAGTACGTGTTGTTTATAGGCATACTAGAGAAAGAACACAGTGAGGCTGTGAAAGAATGAAACAAAGCTCATGCACCACACTCTTTAAGCTCTGCTGAGACATGTAAACACAGTCCGAAGGCTCCCGCTCTGTCCCAAAATGGGACTTCATGTTTCCAAAAGTCACTGCTGGAGAGTTTTATTGGTGCCGCTGTTGACACCAAAATTGAGGAGTGGGATTAACATGTCAGGATCCGCCTCGTTCTTTGTCTTTCGCCCTTCTGTGGAGGACAGTGAAAGTGGGTCAAAGATCAGATAGCCATGAATGCGTTGATTGAGAATCAATAGGCCTAACAGCAGACACCTTTGAATCCAGAAAGTTCAGACGAACGCTAAAGACTGAGGATTCAGTATTCTTGAATGAATGAACTGGTTGGTACTTTTTATTCTTTCTCTCGACTTCCACATTTCAAAGTGGCTAGCTCCAGGATAGCTCTTTCTTTTGGCTTCCTAGTACTGGCTCCAAGTATCTGTCAAAAGGACTCTGTTTCTGATCACGTCTCACGTCTCACTCCCAACACATCAATTACGGTAGCTTGATTAATGGGCCAGTCCTTCAAAGTACGGCGGGAATTGGCAGCAGTTTAGGGATCCCTCTAGATTCTGCACGTTGTATTATTGTAAAGCTGACTGTGCCGTTGATGTTTGGTGACATATTATGAAGCGGGCGAAGGTTCAGTTTGGGCCAGCTGATGGCTCAAACAAAGACAGGAAGTTCTTCCAAGAGATGAGGGTATGATTCTTGAAATCTATTGTTGACTTCTTAGGGATGTTTACTACAAACCTTTTGTTTCAAAATGTAAGCTACTTGTTGATTCTTGTTAGATGTTAAAAACTCTTATGTGGTGGCGCAGTGGTTAGTGCGCGTGCCCCATGTATGGAGGCCTTCAAGCTGGCGGCCCGGGTTCGAATCCGGCCTGTGGCTCCTTTCCCGCATGTCATTCCCCACTCTCTCTCTCCCTGATTCCAGCTCTGTCCACTATCCTTTCTCTCCAATAAAGGCACAAAAAGCCCAAAAATAAATCTTTAAAAAAAAAAAAAGGAAAAAAACTCTTATGCGCAATATTTCTCAAAAAGCTGGATTCCAAAAGTCCAATCAGATGTCAAAATTTAGCTTCAGATTCATGGCGTCACACTGATCTGTAGTGCTATTAAACTGTGCAGTTTGAGTAATGAGTAATGAATAGCTATATTATAAATATCTTTTTTTGTGCACATCCAAAGTAAAACATGTAATTTCTAACAAAAACCCTTAATCTGATCCAGACCATCAGATTTGTGATCCGTAACACCACTTATGTGTATTATGATAAACAAGAAGAAGCCATTTGTGAATGTTAGAAATAGCTGTGTAGCATAAACTGAGAGAATCCATTCTTGGTTTATATTTGTGAATTGGTCTGGCAATTTATTTAACGACCAAGCTATAGTGATTGTTAGTCAGAAGACCTCAGGTTGAATGAATTTGGACATGCTAATTCAGATAACAACCTATCTTGTCTCAAGCAAGAAGTGTCCAGACCATTGAAGCCTATTTTACATGGTGGCCAAAGCTGGTATTGCAGGGTCACATGATGCCATTGGGCCCCAAAAGACTTTTTACCATAAACATACATTAAGAAAGAGACGTCTATAAATCAGCAGATATGTTTTTTTGACGTACATCAACTGATACGAACACTGCTACTAAAAGTTGTAAAATGCAATTAAAGCTGAATTCAGAGATTTTGTAGACATAATGAAAGGACATCAGAGCCATGGGACTGTGGCTCCAAGTGCTCATGCTGTACGTGCCCAGTAATGCGGAAGATCTGAGTACTTTTACGTTACAAAATCAGTCATTTATTTTTGCTCCATGCGTCACTAAGGAGCTTTCATTGAAATGAATGAGGACCTGTCTCCAATGCTGTATCTATAATACGTCCATTGTCTCAAGTGAGTGCTGTTGAGATGTGTGCGCAGAATTATACTAATTCTCAGCCAGCTAGCTTGGCAGTTTTTTAAATTATTTGTCTGGCACAAGGATGTTACCATCTAGCTAGCCTCCAATCATAAAACCACTCAGCTGGTATGGCTAGCAAATAAATGTATTTTTAGATTTCATTATTTTTACATGTCAATTTTTTTAGGTCTAACAAAGAAGCTCGGATAGATATCTGCAGAGCTAACGTTTTGTCCAATGATAAAGATGATTGGTTATAGGTTTTCATGTTAGCCAATATGTCCTCCCATTTTTCTCCTTGTGTAAAACCAAAGCCCTATCACACATGATTTGTAAAAACTAACTGCAAATTTAATCCAGGAGTCTGTTGGAAGTCATTAATTTGCCCCTTATAAAAAAGTATTCTTGCATCATACGTTGAATAGCTGGTCAGTCCCATGGAGGTTCGGACTCGTTCCCATGTGTCATACAGGGGGGGCTGCCTGCAAAACTTTAATGACCACTGGTTAGGTGACCTCAGCCACCCTCCTGTGCTCTATAATTACTGAGACACTTTTGAAAGAGAAAATAAAAAACAACTTTTTCTTCCACTGAATTTATGTTTATGGACAACACACATTTGATTTCATGCACGCTTGAAGGAAAAATAACGACTAGATACTGCTGATAGGGGGTATATAAGAAACAGATTTTTCTCCTGAACCACTGCATTTGTTTTTGTTTCAAAAAATTAAGTATGCAACATTTTATTAGCTATTTGCACATGTGTGATTCAGCGAAGGTGGAGCCACTGGAGAAAAGTAATGCCTAATTTTCTCTCTAAACTAGGGGACAGCGTAGGGGAAGGGACATGGCAATGACTTCTATGGTAATCCAGCAAATCCAAAATAAGATGGCTTTAAAGTCAGCAGTTTCATTGCAAGCATGGTATTAAGCTGCAAAAATACCAAAATGCTCTCATCAAATCCACCACGTCTCCGACCACTCATTTCACCTCGGCGTCCACTGCTAAATTGATGCTAAATCTGTGTAGCTTCACACAAAGTAGACTTTCTGAACTTCCCATGTCTGATGGACTGCTGCTTTCTGGAGGCAGTGGAGGCTTATTTGACCATAAACTGTGGTCGCTTGTTGGTTTTCCGCACAATTAAATCCTTTTGCACTTTTGCAGAGTTTTCCTCAAAACTACATCTCATTGGCAATCATCAACCTGCTTTCATTTCCTTATTGAAATCAGCCTCAGTTTTATATCTTTAAAGCTTCTGTCTCCATTTCTGTGTCAGTTTTTCCCACAGGAGCTGCAATCCTATACATTAAACACAGTGTTTCATGGGAGGGAGCATGTACACGTGCCACTCTTATGTTGACATAGCAACTGTATCCATGTTTATAGAGCTTCGTTACAATTTAAGTTAGACAATGAAGTCACCCATACCACAAGCCTTTAACGTTAATTAAAGTTTTTTTGTTTTTTTTTACAGATTTATTTTTGGCCTTAATTGTAGAGATAGGACGGTGAATAGAGTTGGAAATCAGGGAGAGAGAGAGTGAGGAATGACATGCGGGAAAGGAGCCACAGGACAGATTCAAACCCGAGTTGCCCGCCTGGAGGGCTACAGTCTCCGTACATTGGGCGCACCCACTAACCACAACACTACCGACCCCCCTAAATGAGTTTATTTGATGTCTTTGTTTAGGTTTTACATGTGCCCACACCAATGACTTGAAATAATACATGTTCTTCATGATGCAGTATTGAATGCCCATGGACTTTATTGTGAAACACCAAGAAAATACACAAAATCATCACTGGGAATATGAGTTTTTTAAGTAAATAATCCTGATGTATGGATGTGGACTCTACCACTTTTTATTTATTTTATTGTTCCGTAAACTTCATGTGTGCTTCATGATCACATAAAGACATTCATGTGTTGTATAACGACGTTATGTACAAGAGGTTACCGTGCTCAGGCCCACTGGGGTAATGGGGAGGGGAGATAATCGTGCTTCAGCACGGCACAGAGCAACTAGGCCGATAGTCTGAGTGCACCCTAATTTAGTGTCTCCACCGACTGCAGGCAACAGGTCCTTTTACCAATACATTCAAACTGGACAAAAAATTAACAAAGTAATTACCTACATGTCATTTGGTTGTGTCAACTCTTAAGCCTTAGACAAGTCAAATGCGTTTTTAGGCTGGCTTCTATCTGTTTCACATATGATGAGACATGAAGGAGCCTGATGTTTTTTTTGTTTACATATTGTGCTCACTATGTGTGTTCAAGAAGGCACCATTTACCTTCAGTCCTCCTATCTCTTCCTCCTGTCTCCAAGGACAGGGCTGCATGTAAACACCACAAATCCACAAGTGAGATTTAAATGCCACTTCTCCTCCGTTAGGGTCAGTGAGAACCTTTTTTCCACGTATCAAATGATCTGTTTGCTTTTAGGGTCGCTTTGTCATTCCCTAACAGCTTTATAACAAATGTCTATATAGGCTCCATGGTATTGTCGCACATCAGGGTGGGGATGTACACTGTTATGTCTGCCTTGATGTCATTGCTACGCCTGTGCTTTGATCTGGCTTATGTTTGCTCTCAGATAAGCATAGCCTCTGTTTTGCATGCACGCAACAGTCATAGTTTCAGCATGATTCTTACAATGTCTAATCAACAAACACTCTCCTAACCAGGGCTCCAGATTAAATGTTTTCACCACCATCCCAGAACAGTCCTGAACAACCATTTTAATTGTGCAAAACTATAAAAGCATGACTTTAAAAAAGGTCTTGGGACAAATTGTGGTTTCTTTTTATTTTATTTTATCATGGATGCAGCAAGCTAAGCAACTTAGTCCAGGAGTTTCTGTCCCTGGGATCTATTTCTAGCTTCCCTTTGTGGATCCGGAGGCTTTTCCCAGGCCATCCATGCAGAAGAAACTAATTTCTGCCCCTGGTATCTGTGATTTCATTCTATGGTCACTGCCAAAGGTTCATGACCAAGGTTGGTGGTTGGAGCATAGGCCCAATGGTAAATTAAGTTTTGCCTTCCACATCAGCTCCTTCTGAACCAGACAGATTGGCTACAACATCCGCATTACTGCTGCCTTTGCACAATCCTGTTGGTGGAACATTTAATCCAAACTAGGCTTTGTAGGCCTTCTCCAATTCAACAAAATACATGTACTGCATAAGCAAACTCCCATAACCCACCCCCCATCAGACCTGCAAGGTCATTTTACCAGACCCTTCATGTGACTCTGAAGAGTCTTGTTAGTAAAGGATTTTGGGGATACTTCCTCTTGATCTTCCAAATCTGCCTTTCCACCAGAGCGTGGCTAGCAAGACAAACAACTGGCCAGTTTCAAGTAGATTGGTTAGTAGATTCAAGTTTGGACATGCACCAAGAGATCTAAGAAGGATTGAAATGTTGTTTTGCTATGGAGTAAGTGTGCAAGCTATGGTGATATGCTTAGAAATAACATCCTTTTTTTAACTCTCCATTGAAATGATCGCACCATGGCTGGATTTTTGGTGTCATTTTACAAATATTGAGCCCCTATCTTGGCTTTTTAATTTCATTATGTTGGTGATGTGACGAGAGTATAATGAAAACACTTATCAAAAAGCTGTACAGTTCAAACTAAGTTGCACTGGCAGTATTAGTTTCAATTCCTACTGGGCAGCTGTTTCCTTCTCAAAAACTCCTGCATCGAAATATATTCTAAATGAAAGGGCTCAGGTGGTGATTAGGGTTGGTTTGGCCAAATAAAACCTGTAGCTGAAAAAAAGTAAGTAAGGGTAAGTAGCTCCACATTCAGTGTGTAGAAGTAATCCCTTCACCTCATCAAATGTCCGACAGTAACCCCAGTCTGCATCGTTGTGCTACGTCAGACCAAGACACGTGGTCACTGTGTCCAAAATTGTAGATCTGGACTATATGGATGTGTTTGTCTGGGGGATTTTCTGGATATCAGACTTTGGAACGACATTTTCTCCAATATAAATCCGCCTCATGCAAGGAAGAAGGGAAGTCTGTTTCACAGAAGTCACATTTAAAAAAACAGAACTAAAACCACTCTAATATGAATGGATTGAAAGATAGAATTCTTTGATACATTTCAGTTTTAGTATGGAGAAACAGTTTTATGCATTGATTCACTTAAAACAACCAAACGTTGCTGCTGTGAAATAGAAATATAGAATCCTTGCTCCCCACATTAATTGTCTGCTCAGAGTTTGTAAGAGGACTCCCAGCATGCTCCTGGTGAGCTATTGTTTATGGAGATTGCACGTGGAGGTGGGAGGATCAATCATCTCTGAAGTGCCATAAACCCCCTATGATTATGACAAACATGGCCGGACTTGCTCAAGGTTTTACACATTTTACCTTAAGCGTCTTCTTAAACGTTCTTCTGCAGTCGGTGAGAATCAAATGAGATGGAGGTACTTAAATATATTACAGCTGAAGGCTGATTTTACTTTGGGTGCTTAAGGTGTAGACGGGGCTGTTCGGATTCATACTTTAAGATTTGATCTTACTGAGATCAGGCCTTGATGTGTGAATCCTCACAGTTTTCCTAAGATAGCTGTGGCTAAATATAGATCTGGTTGGGTGTAATGACAGATTGCAGTGTCCCTCAGGTTTGCTTTGAGGGGAGAGTGACTGGCCGACTGGCGTCACTGTCCCCCACAGTGATCTGAGCCCGGTTGTCCATAAACCACTGTCCCATTGTTCTTTCTGTCAAGACAAGACAGAGCTTTCTTTTTTTTTACATGGGAGGGAACATTTTGAAATTGTTTGTGCACAGCTTGAAAACTGAACGTACCAAAGGTTTCAAAGGTCTGAATGACTTATCTATAGAGCAAGATTAATCTTTGAGCTTTGAGACTGATACTGATTTCCGTAAGGGAGCATGACAGATTACAGATACGGAGGCCAACAAAGGAAAAAAAAAAGTAAAACCCCACCAATATGGATTTTTTTAGGGCCGATACTGATATCGATATTGGGGAGAAAATCGGCCGATATCTTTCTTAGATCTATGAAATCTTTAGACATAGAATGATATAGATACAGATATACACATGTATTCCATTGATGCCTCAAATGCAGTTATCAAACACTTGAGGAAAAGATTTAAAATGAAGACAGGATGGTCACTCAACTGGAAAGTAACTGCTCATGACGCTTTTGAGAGTAAACATGCTTGTTGTGATCCATATAGCGCCCTCTACTGGGGAAAGAGAACTGCTAGTGGAACACAATGAAACGCAAATGAAATGCTATTTGACTGGTGAATAAATCTAGTCACATCGCTGCATATCTGTGATAAAACCAGCCGATAGTCACATGATATGCTAATATCGGACGATATTATCGGCTGGCCGATAGACATAGTATACATATGAATTAAAAAAATATCTGATATTCTAACCGCAAAGGATTTGATTACATGGTGGTCATGTGACCTGCAAGCGAGAGTTGAGCAGTCGGCTAACAGAGGAAGTAACAACTTGGCACGCCACACTTAGACCTGTTGTAAGACGGCCTCAGGGTCAACAGAACCTGGCATCGCGAAAACTTTAGTGTCATAGAGGGGGCACACCTGAGCAGGTTCTGCACAGGGATTGTGCAGAACCTGCTTTGCTACTGTTGCTCATAGTATAAAGTGATGTATTGCTTTTGTTTGTTGAAAAATACAGGAGACAAGGAACTTATAAAAGCATGATTTATGGGGAAGAAACACAAGTTGTGATTCAGAGCAAAAGTGGAGATTACACCTAATGGACCTGAACTGTGTGGGGGTTAAATTCTCTGCACTTTTGTTTTTGATGGTGGCCAACAGGTGCCATTGTGCTGCAACTCTGAAATCCATTTCCATTCAGAGCAACAGGCTGAAAACTCAAGAACAATACAACTTAAAAACAGATGCGAAGAAACCTGCTGCAGTGAATGTGCTAAAATCTGGAACACATACATTTTACTAATCATGCTAGAAATACACAAATAATGCAAAATCAGAAAGTAACATGTTGGAAGAGTTACTTTAGCAAAGCGACCTGCCTATCAGAAACCACTTCATAACCAAAGTTGTTGTTTTTTCTCAAACAATATCATAAAGCTATCTTTTGCACTGGGTCATGGCCCCTCAGTGACACTAAGCTCCAGGAGAGTGTGGTGCTGACCTTCAAAAAGTCAAATGTAATTCCACTGACAAAACTCTCATTCGGACAGCCCTTCATTCTCGTTGTCATTTCGAGATTCTCCTCCTGTGTCACGGACTTAAGGCGTAAAAAAAGTGAGGGACATGATGCAGCAATTTGCGGTCGTTCTGCTAAAAATGGAAAGTCCACAGACAAAATTGCCCCGGCCTGTGTTTTCCACGTGGTTCCTACAGGTGCTGGAAAACACAGCTTGTCTAGATGCTTTTCTTTAAGAGAAAACACTTGTGATTATAGCTTCCCTTTAGAGATCCTCTCTGTGGGCTGTTTATAGAAACACTTTGATACTCATTAAGTGAACTAAGATGAAATGTACTTTTTTTTCACAAATCTCCCCTGCTCACCAACTGAACCATAAATCAGAGGAATGAGCCCTGGATTGTGTCCCCTCATCGCGTTCTGGTGTGGCTGTTTGTGAAACGCTCCCGTGCACGGCTCTAATTTGCACTGCAACTGTTGATTTGTGTATCCTGTCGGGTCCCTTTGATGTGTGAGAGCGATGGAGCTGCAGCTGCCGGTCGCGGTTGTCCCTCTGACACTGGGCAGCTCTCCAGCAGTCCAGGCCCGGCACAGCCTGCCCGGCACAGTCTGCCCGGCACAGTGCCCAGCCACAGGCCCGCGGGCCCTCAGGGCACTCCAGCCCTACATTCACAGCCAGAGCCTGCAGAGGCACGTTTTACTCCACCGCACACACACAGGCGTTGGAGTAAACTGGCACTCACCATGACCTGTGCAGAGTTTAAATATGCTCAACGTTGTGTAGATTGATCACATTTTGATCTGTCCAATGCACATAGCCGAGCCTCCGTATTCTCAATCTGATGCCACACAGAGGGCTAAACAGATGACAGCTTCTTTTGCAAATAGGAATTTCTCTTTAAATGTTAAACTAAACCCACAGCTGTAGGTATACTCAAACCAAAACAGCCTAAACTTCATGAAAAGACATTGTTAGAGCAAGACCCCTCGTCTGGCCCTGCCACTTAACCCCACTCCTGTGATTAGTGTTGTCCATGGGGATTAAGAGGAAGTGATCATGCTTCAACTTCAACTCCAATACAACTTTATTGTCCACAGGAGGAAATATGTTTCGCAGCCAGGTGAAAATATGAAACTTATAGAAACATAAAGAAACACAGGCGCATAGAATCAGACAATAGAAACAACAAACACTAGCTGTTTTCACATCTGCACTCCGGATAATATCTAGAGAATTACGGAAGGACTCACATGCTCCAGTAGTTTTATAGTTGTACTGAGTATGTAATGAAACAAATGAGCATGAGCACATACTCTTCCTTCTACAGAGCGGTGAGGTGTTAAAAAAATGGCACAAAGGTTTGTGTGGACGGACTATGAAATTGTGGTTGCTACTCCAAGTGACCCTAAACTACAAAGTGGTTAAATTACAATAAATTTTGATAGGGAGTCCGCCATTGATGTTATAGTCCACCTACTCGCTCTTAACTTTTGACTGGAACTGTAATGTGCATGTGAGGAACGTCTCAAGGGCCATGACAAATATGGGAAGGACACGAGTTAACAGCAAATAATAAAGATTCATTGTGAAAATAAATAATTGTGGGCACAGACGGGAATGTTACTTTCAAAATCTTGCTATTTTAAAAAAATTACCAACTCAGCCTTTAAGTATGCAATTCATCAACCAAAGTGAATCAAAGTTTGTTAAAACAAAGTAGAATTAGTGACGATATAGTTTGTTCTATCTCCCCTTTTAGAGGTGAAGATTTAACTGTAGTTATTTGCATTAAAAGGTCCAGTATAAACTTCGATTTGACTTCCTCGATCATCTGAACAACCTGCAGCGACCATATTTGGGATCCAAAAGGAATGGTTCAATCCAGATTTCACACGAGCTTAAGCCAGGTTTGAGACGAGGGTATGCATTATACTTACACAGCATCCATTTTCTTGTAAAGTCACGCTGAGAGGAGTTTGTTCAGTATATAATTAACTGATGCTCTTCTTTACGTTTAATGTATCACAGTCTAACAGAAATGTTAGCAAGGAAGGGGCTGAATGCTACAGTAAGCTGTTATCTGAAAGTAGCTCATTGGTTATCAGTAGGGATGACCCGATACCGATACCAGTATTCGGCATTGGACCGATGCCGCCTTTAAGTACTCATACTCATACTCATAAAACTACGCGGATACAACGGCATCGATACCACTTTACGGCGGGCATGCACCTCTTTTCAGTTGAGCGGGTAGACGGAGAGAAGCGAGATGTCAGCGGTGTGGAGATATTTCAGCGTAAACGATGACGACAAAAAAAGAGCAGACTGCAAACTGTGGATGCTGGACTCCCCAGCCTTCCATGCGTGGCTCACACGCTACAGCTAGCTGTTAACGAAGGACTTTCGGCTCAGAGGAGTGTAGCTGACGCGGTGTCAGTCAGATGTAAAATTGTTGGACATTTTAAGCATTAGCCTACTCCCGCCTGGAAGACATTCAGCTGCAGCTCAACCAGCCCGTAAGAAGACTCCAACAAGACGTGCAGACGCGCTGGAATAGCACGTGCTACGTGCTACAGTCTCTCACGGAGCAGAAGCGGACTCTGGGAATATTTGGCTCTGAATATGAACTGCCCAACAATCTTACAGCGCTTACAGACTTTGTCTGTTTTGGCTCCGTTTGCGGAGTTAACCCGAAAAGTGAGCTCGTCCGATGCTTTAGCATCAGATGTAATTCCTGCTGTGACCATGCTACAGAGACTTTTGACCAAAGAAACAGACGCGGATCAGGGCATCAAAACGATGAAAGCAACCTTGGCTGCAGCCGTCAACAGGCGCTTCATGGATACTGAAAAAACCCCACTCTACTGCATTGCTACTGTACTCGATCTGAGGTAAAGTGCCTGCTTTATTTCTGTGTGCCTGCTTGTTACAGGTTACATAAAAAGGAAATGTCTGGCAGTGCCATGTTTGTTTCTAAAAACTGTTATAATGTCAGCAACAGTAATGTTTTTCAGTTGTAAAGTCAAAATGTAAGGAATCATATCTGATTTAAATAAAGCTTACTTTCAAAGTGATTAAGAGAAATTCAGTGGCATTATTAAATACTCGTAACGGTACTCGGTATCAGTGAGTACCCAAATGTAAGTACTTGTACTTGGTATGCAAAAAAGCTGGGGGGCTGTGAACAATGGCACTTTGTAAGAGTTAAATATTATATGACTTTTAACATGTAATTCGGCAGGTGAATATGGCATTATAAAAGCATCTGGAGCCTTCCACCTGGAGTGCACAACAGAGGAAAACACAGTATGTAAACTCCACCACCAGGGGGCTCTCAATCAAAACAATAACAAAAGATGAAGTTGAGGCTGGTGGGGAATCATGGAAGTGATTCTCTCTCTACTCCACTTTTAATTAATTTACCTTGAAATTAAAGTTATATCATTCGTTCAATTGAGAATCTTCAATAACAGAAACATAAATGTAGACTTTTTAAAAGGATTAAAAAATGATGTTTCTCAACTTTAGATTTTAGAGGATATGATTAACTTTAAGGGCCTGTGTCCACACAGACGGCACCATTTGCACCGGCAGCGCCAGAACGCTTCTAACCAGCGCTCATTGTTGCTAGGTTACAAAAGTTAACTTCTGCTTTGCTCTGTAAGTCCGTTCGGTCTGTTTTAGATAGCTCTGTGGCTTTAATATTGACTTTAACTCAAGGAAGTATCACCAAGAAAACATGAAAACGGTGTAAAGTAGTCATATCAAAAGTCCCACCCCCTCTTGTCTTTGATTAGTCGGTAAGGGAGAAATGAATGAAAGTGACGACCGCTGCACGATTCCAAAAAACTACTTTTTCAAGAGAGCTCTGTGGGCGCAGTGACAAAGACAGCTGACGACTTTGGTTTTGCGCACAAAGCCCTAAAGTGGAACTCTGATCCCTCTTTTGTTAAATCCTTCTCAGACCCTTTTACCAGGTCTTGTTCCATCTCTGTACTTGGGTGGTAGATTTCAGGTCCCGGTGGAATGAAACTGCATTGATTTGATGGAATGCAACACAAAGAATGGCGGCGTGATCAGTTGTTGTTTATCCTTCCTCTCGCACACAGTAAGTGCGACATGGGAGTTTGCTGACAGGGGAGCTTTTTCTCAGCTGACCTCCCGGGCTGTGGGTAATGAGGCAGGACAAGGCGCTCTGCTGCAGGGTCCCAGAGGAGGAGCAGCCCCACAAACCGAGGGCCAAGCCTTGATGTTGCTGACCTGCTTTTTCTGTTTGACTGGAGGTGTAATTGTCTGTGGGAACAATTTAAACTTCTGAAGGGTTTGTTGAAAACCCAGAATCAGATGTTTACCTCTGGGACATTTTCAAAGGTGTGAAATGCGGGCTCCTGATTGGAACCTCAGCTTTCGGCTTGTTTGTGTTTGTCGTCATCTTCTGGTTGAAATGCTCCACTGCCCTCTGACAGGCAGCATTTATCTTTCTTAAAGCTAGTCCTGGACTCCACCACAAGAGGGCAGCATTTCTAAACTTTTCTCACTGTCACTGAAGAATTAAATGCGCTTATTCATCAGTGCAGGCTCAATACAAGACCTGGGTAAAGAGGTAAAGAATAAAGACCTTCAGGCTCTTCACAGACATGATCATTCAAACATTTGACTGCATCTTCTTTTTCATCTCCATGGAAAAATATTACTAAGGCTTTGAATTTGATGAGATAAGTTAAACTGTGATCGATCGCCTACAGTATCTACAAGCTTGTTTTCTCACTTGACTTCAGGTCTATTTTATTCAGTTGTAACTTTATGTTGCTAATGTGAGCTTCTGTCCAAAGCGTTGTACATCACAAGCAAGAATTAGACAGGAGAGAATATTAGTGGCAAAAAGCAGCTTGAAGGAGTTGAAGTTGATGGACAGAGGTGCAAGGAGGCAAAGCACACACTGTATAGAAGCTGGTTTCTTTGAATTTAATCATCAATATTATCATCGTCCATATCATCGTTATCAGTGAGTACGTATGGAAGAGCTTGGTCAATACGGTATGAAGAATATTTGAGAGTGAGGAGGCTTGGTTTACGACAATAGAAAAAGACCAACACCGGTAATCAACCTTGAGATCATAATCCAAGTCACAAATCAGATGTCACAAAAGCTAATTCTCATCATTAAAACGTATTCAGACCCAGGATTAATAATATGACTGAGTAAATCAGCAGAGTAAATAATGTATGAACTAATCAATAGTCTTAAGCAAAAGAAACCTCATTATTTTAAGCTCACAGTCAAAACTATCATGAGTGATGAGACACTCACATGAGAGGTGACACAGGTGAGCCGGCAGCTTTTAGTAGCTCTGAAGCCCCGTCCATGCATGTAAGGGAGTCAGGAGTGTTGGAAAGGGGGGGGGGGGGGATCTCCCACAGAACCAGGTAGACAAGGAGAGGGATTTTCTACACAGTAATAACACTTGTTGGTTTCCTCTGTGGCAGTAACCACAGAGACTCAAGAAGTTCTCATTCACACCCTGCCCTGGTTTCCAAAGCCCTCTTTTCTGCTTGTGATAGTACAGATGCCACTTCTCAAGTATTGACTTCTTCCTTCTGCCTCCAGGCAAATAGCTCATCCAGGTCGCCTCATTTTCTCTCTGATGAGATTGCAAATGTCTCCAGGTGGGAATCTAATTCAGTTCCCTGCTCGTCATTATGAGGTCGTGACATTTTAGAAGTGATTGCAAAGCAGAGCAGAGAAAGGGTTTTCACAGCCAGAGCACTTTTTATAAAATGTCTTCCTGTAATAACAAGGCCTCAAGACACAGTTTGGTTACATTTCCTCTCATTACCAGGTTAAAATAGTTCTGTTTCATAACCCAGTATTCACCCATGGACGTGCCAGTAAAAGTTGCTGATCAGCATCGAGCGCCTTAATGTTTTATTCATGAGTTTTTGATAGCCACAAGATTTTCCGAGAACATTAGGTCAAGAGTTATATCCTGTAATAGAGTGAGATTGTGTAACACAGATCAGAGCGCTGCCATGTTTATCTCTGAACAGCAGGATGTACTAAAGAGCAGCTAGGGGGGGCTTCACCCTCAGCTCAATCTATAAGCTTTTATTTATAGTGTAGACCGGTCTTGAGACCACTTTTTGAATGTCTCAGTCTCGTCTTGGAATCAAATGCATTTCTACTCGGCCTTGTCTCGGCCTCAGACCTTAAATGAAGACTGGTCAAGACCACCACATCATCACTGTGATTAGAAGAAAAATGCCAGTTTTTAAAAGAACATTTATTTCAACTCATTCATTTTTTGACGCAAGTGAGAGACACGCCCCCTGCACACAAGATGATGATGATTTTCTGTGATATTTATGGTCCTGGTCTGCTCTCAGTCTCGGAGCACTCTGTTATCGGGTATATCTTGGTCTCGATTAGTGAGGTCTTGACTAAAACACTATTTATTTCCAGAGAAATGGACGCATGTGGCCTTTGATGTCTACCTTGAAAAAAACATTTTTATTGGTTTATTTCAACCATCTCGAGCTCCAAAGTGATCAGAGAGATCATGATGGCACGGGATCGATGTCCATGTCACAGAGACCATAACGATCTTGAATATCACGCTTGCAGTCTAATTTTTTTTGTTTGTGTTTCTTCTCGTGCAGAGGATGCAGGGACATACTTCCCCAGTGTGAAGAGGGACCCGGGCCGGTACCTGCAGCCCTGCTCGGACTCTGTGAAGACCTGGCTGCGCAGCATGAAGAGCGCTGGGAAGGTCCTACTCCTCATCACCAGCTCCCACAGCGACTACTGCAGGCTCATCTGTGAACACATCCTGGGGTAAGAGAACCCACGCAGACCCACAGCTCACTGCACTCCTTTCAGCTCTCACATGCCGTCAGTCCTCCCTGAAGTCAACGCTGGCTCACATGTCTGCTTGACTTTTAAATCAGCATCAACGCGCATATGATTCACAAGTTATATTATTATCTTCTATAGAGACTCAGTTCCTTGTAGCTGATATGAAAGATATCGACTGAATTAAATCATAAAATGACCTTACTATATAATCAGACCTGGGCAGACAAGGAGGTTTGTGGTTAGTGCATGCCTGTTGATTTTAAGAATATTTTAGAGATCAGTTCAGACTGAAAAGGTCTTTTTCTGTCTGAGCCCACAGACTGTAGTACAGCCTGCCAGAGGATCTCAGACCTGCAGAATCAGTCCATCCATCCACTGGCTGTACTGCTTTTCACATTGTGGTTTTGAGAGGGGGTTGGAGCCAATCTCAGCTGTCATTGAGCGAGAGGCGGGGTAAACCCTGGACTGTTCCCCAGTCAATCACAGGGCTGACATACAGAGACAGACAACCAGCCACACTCACACTCACACTCACTGTTAGGCAATATTGCTACAGTTTTATTTCTCTACTGAAGACATGATTTTACAAAGAATCTGTGGTCTTCTCTTTAATTCTGTCTCTTTGCTTTTATTGCACATGGTGAATCACTTTGTTACTAGTAATGAAAAGGACTATTCAAATAAAGTATTATTATAATGAAATGCTGCAGGTTCTGTTTCCATTGAGTCCATAACAATCTAAGAATTACTCATCCGTTCATCTTGTATGTGTATGTGAGCAGCAGAAGACTTATTGTCTGAGCTCGTCGTTTGCTTTGTGTGTGACCTGCCTCCCTCTGTTTGCAGTGCACACTGTGTGGTTTAGAGCTTATTTTTGTAGCGTAAGCTCTGTTACACACTCGATCAAGCAGCAACAGAGCCTTGAATAAACACCGTGTGTATGCTGCTGCTGTGACACCATAAGCCCTTTTTGTTTTCCACAAGGTGTCGTTATCTCACGCAGCGCCCTCCCACTGAGGTGGTCTGCTTTTTCACTTTCCAGACTCAGAGCTGATTGTTCTCTGAAGTCCAGCAGATGCAGAAAACAGCAGGTCGAGGCAGAGCTGTTTTACTCTGGATGCCAGTTCATCTCAGGGGACACATGTGGCCTGAACACCCCCCACCCCCCCCCCACCCCCCTCCACCCCACTCCACCCCACTCCACCCCACTCTCTTCATTTCCTGTTCAGCAGCAGCCTGGTCATTCCCACTGTTCTCCCAGGGAGGGCAGTCAGAGCTCCAGCTGTGTGCGCTCAAATTCATGTTCAAGTCGCTGCTTTACAAGGTCAGGGGTGTAAATTTATGTTGTGATAGCAACAAGAGGAAATAAGGGCTGCTCCGTCCCTCAGGAGGACTGTTTGTGCTTTGTTCACACATTAGACGGCCTGCTTCCTGTTTCTCCTTTACCTTTCATTTTGACTCAACAAATTCACCAACCCAGCTTCAAGAGTTTGACATTTTGGGGACCTTTTTTCTTTTTCTTCAGGGGGTTAGAGGATTTGTAGTTAAAGACGACCTCTTCTGCTTCACTACACAGCACTTCCCTCCTCACAGATGAAAACTGTTCTGGCAGTGTCGCTCTTGACCGTGCTGAAGCGGCTGGAGGCCAATGACACTGAGCTGTCAGAAGTAGCACAACAAGGCCAAAACTGTCTGACAGGAGACGATGGGCCAAAACCCAGCGAGCCGTCCAGAGAGGCTGCTGCTAATGTTTGTCAGGGAAAGAATGTTTGAATCTACCATACGAGTGTTTCACAGACATTTAGAAACACTGATTCAACAAAACTCAAGATAAATATCCCTCAAATGCCCAAATTATAACACCTAATAAATCAAGTGTTTAGGGCGGCTCAGTCTGTAGGTATGGAGTTAGATCAGTCTCAATATTCACAAATGCACACAGAAGGAGTCACAAATTTCTATTAGATATATATAAAACAATGAATATTTGTGTGTGAATCAGAAATACATTTGTGAATCTTATTTTTTTATTTGTGGATTTGTTTTACATTTATATAGAATGAAATATATTTTTGTGTGCATTGAAAGTCTGGAAGTTGGTCTGGTAGCTGAAGAGGTGCCACTTCACTTCCTGAGCACTGCTGAGGTGCCCTTGAGCAAGGAACCTAACCACCACCCTCCACCAACACCAACTCGCTGTGGGCAGCCCCCTCACTCTGACATCCCTCCATTACTGCATGTCCACAGGATCCTGTTTGTGCACGTGTGTATTTCAGCCTGTGTCTCAAAAACGTAAAATTGAATTTCCCCTCATGTGATTCATAAAGTATATCTTCTTCTAAATATTTACATATATTTAGATTTTCTTAATTGCATTTTGAAAATTACTGTCTCTATTTGATGATATCGAGATGTTATCCTATCACAACCAAAGTCTCAGTAAGAGGAGAAACCTGGTCCAATTAGTCAAACTGTTTTTAACACACTGTTGTTGTAATGAACAGTTTGAATGAGAAGTTAATAAAACAACAATTCTTAAGTTTTGCTCCAAGAGGAAAACTAAGGTTGGTCTCACATTAGGGACCCGGGCCCGGATCCGAGTACGCTTGACCCCAAAGTCTTGTTCATTTGATCAGAGTGAACACAAACTTACTGTACCCCTTAAAGAGGTGGTCTCTGGCACAATTCCTGTGAACTGGAGTTGACGACGATGTATCAGAGTATAATATACATGACGTGTTTTATCACAGCAGCACAAACAGCAACATTACGACCGCTTTCAGTAGCAGCTCACGCTTCGTTATGCAGCGGTCTTTGACATAACATCTGGTGTTTCCATGGCAACGATAAACATGTCTTGCCGGTGGCATAGTTGTTATTTGGTGTGCCACATGTACAGAGGCTATAGTCCTCTAAGCGGGCGGCCTGGGTTCAAATCCGACCTTTTGCTCCTTCCCTCATGTCATTCCACTGTCCTGTTTCTACAATAATGCTAAAATAAATATTTGAAAAAAACAATCACACCAAATCTAACTATCAGCGACCTTCAGATGAATTTTTGCCAGTTCAGTGGTCAATTTTTTTTGTTTTTTTTGCTTCTGGAGGGACATATTACAGTTTGTACATAAACACTTTCACACATCACTTTGATTGATTAATCTGCTCATAAGTTTTTCCTGTTTATTCAGACTGTTGTGTGTTTCTCTCCTTATATGGATGGTTAGCATGGATGTGCTTGGTTCTCATACTGTACAGATACAAATAGTCATTTACCATAGGTCTCCATGGAGATACAACCCAGCTCTTCACATGCTCACTATCTATTGTGGGAGTGTATACGGCCGTCTTTAAGTGTTTACTTAACAAGTGTTCCCTCTACAGCTCTGTATGTTCTCTCTGTTTACAGCTGCATGTTTTCCATCGTTTAACTTTGTGCTTCTGCAAATCATAGTGTTTGGATGCAGTCCAGGCATTGTCCCTCACACAGCAACCAGGCGCCGATCTCAGATGTTAATGTTGTTTTTTTCCGGCCGTTACAGGAAGGATTTCGAAGAGCTATTTGATGTCATCATCACAAACGCCCTGAAGCCCGGTTTCTTCTCCTTGGTTCCCCAGCAGAGGCCCTTCAGGACCCTTGGTGAGTACCGGTCTCCTGCTCCAACTCACCACTGCACTGAATCAGTGGCTAAACTCATCATGTGGTCATATGAATGTTCAGGTGTTCATTTGGGATGCAATTAAGGTCAGAAATGAATACCGGTTGCACCAGCTATGTGCAAAGAGCATCCCGTAAAAAGTACAGTGTGCAGTGAACATCAATACATTAAAATTAACAAACAAATAGCAGCAGGTACATATGAGACCCAACGCCTTTTTTTCCACAGGCACTCCTATACCGTCAGCCAGAAGGTAGAAAATTAAAGGTCACATATTCTGCAAAATACACTTAACCATGCTGTTCTTATACTAATGTGTGTTCCTAGTCTGTCTACAAACCCCTCAATTATGAGAAAAGTCCATCCTCTCCGTCTTCTGCCTGCTCCACTTTTCAGAAAATGTGTGCTCAAACAGGCCATTTGGAGATTCATGACATCACAAAGGGCAGTAACCCCTCCCCCAGGTGGGTGACACTCCCACAGCTAGGTGTTTGTTCTGCCCTCTGAGTCTGCCTTCTCACTGTAAACAATAGGTCATGGAGCGAGAAAGCACCGAGTACACCCAAGCCCTTCCAGAGAGGGGGCGTGGTCAGACACAGCTCATTTACATATTTAAAGGTACAGACACAGAAACAGCCTGTTCTGAGCAGGGCTGAAATAGAGGGGTTTATAGACATGATCAAATACAGGATCAGAGTGGATTTAGAACAAGAAACTACACAGACATGTTTTGAAGACTTATTTAAACTGGTTGAAGAGGAGGAGTTTATGACCTTTAAACTTTATAAAGAGAGGGTGATGGTGGCACTCGCAGGAGAGAAGACGTGTTCTGAACACCTACCTGTTGTAGAGATTGATAAACTGGACTTGGCTCCTCCCAGAAATCTAGCTCGCTGCTTTTAAGAGGCCACCAAGTCTTGTTTTTAGCTAGCTAGAGCCATATTACCATACCATACCGAACCTTTAAGTCTCGTAGCATCGTCTTTTTAAATACAGTAGTCCTTCTCAGGCGTCTTTAAACAGTGAATCATTAGTTTTATTTTAGCAATCTATTTTAAGGAGGTCAGTCCAGCTGAAACAGCTGTTAGTCGTGTTAGTGAGATAAACATCGGCTGCCAATATTTCATTGGCTCAGGCCCTCGTCACCAGCAGGTCCAAAGATCTCTGGTTACCTTCATGGGCCCGTCTCCTTCCCGCTCACCTTATCCCCCCACATCTGATCCCGGATGCTCACGTCGAAGGTGTGTGCTGTGCAGGAGGGGGCCGGCTGGAATGCTCCCCTCATCTGGATTGTCTTCCTGCCAGCAATAACACTGGGGATGCATTATGTGTGAAGACAGGATGATCCACTCGCTGAAATATTCTCTTCTCGCCTCGGCCTCGCTCTTCTTCCTGAGTTCTGCCACGCTGGCAGAGAGAAACATCAGCATCTGCTCTTCCTCTGGCCTCCACCGACACACACACACACACACACACACACACACACACACACACACACACACACACACACACACACACACACACACACACACACACACACACACACACACATACATACTGGACACTCCCTTTTTTTGTTGGAAAAACATCTCTTGTTATTTTGCATTCCTAAAAGTTTCTGTTGGATAATAACAAGCACATCAATAAATAACTGTTGTGTGGTTTTATGAGGTATGAGGTCCTACTTACCTTAAGATAAGAGACATTATGGCCCGTCAGACAGGAGCTGAATGAAGTACAGCAGCTGCAGACGGTGTCACAGCAAAAATATACTTCAGTCTTCAGCTGGCTCAATTTCAGCTCATTAACTCGACGTCCTCCAGCAAAATGATTCTCCCCATACAGCATCAGTGAGTGTTTGTGTCAGAAAGAGCCACAGCCAGCCCACTCGGAAATCAAACTGCATTTTTCTAAAGATATCAGAGTTTGAAGTTTGCTTATTTTTTTGCAGACTCTTATCGTAGATAAATGACTCTGTGTTCTTTTTAAGCAGAATCAGAGCAGATGGAGAGATGTTGTTCTGGATATCAGTCAAACGAACTGGACTTTAGGCACGGTACAGATTGCCTAGTTTGAGTGCGCCCTTACTCTGTTGGTGTCCATGGTTACCACAGAGCAGCTTCTTGGTAGTATTAACCTTGTTGTAAAGTATGAATATGACGTGCAATAGAAGACTGTCCTGAAGTCTAATGTGTAGACTTAGACTTTCTTTATTGTCATTCAAACTTGTACTTTACAGTGCAGATAAGAACGAAATTTTGTTGCGTTTGGCTCGTTGTAGTGCAGGATATAAACAGCAGCAAGTATTTACATAGAAAAATAAGGTGCAGATATAAATATAAATGTATAAAATTTCTATACAGATAAATATATTGCACGTTTGTGATGTATGTTATATTGTATTTTACAGTCCAGTGAGGTAGTCCTGTGTGGGGGTTTGAGGGATTT
This sequence comes from Labrus bergylta, assembly GCF_963930695.1. NCBI lineage: Eukaryota > Metazoa > Chordata > Actinopteri > Labriformes > Labridae > Labrus > Labrus bergylta. The sequence goes on along the minus strand of NC_089209.1, from coordinate 24,870,941 downwards.
TTTTTTGTGTTCAAAAGTCTTATGGCCTGTGCTATTGTGTACTATTCACTGAATAAATATAAATTTGGAGCAAGGCGAGAGTTCACACGGGGCTGCTCGGTGTACCTCGAGGACTGTCCTTTAACATGGAGCATAACCACAGAACTTTATGCCAGCTGTTACCACCATGTGTGTGTGTGTGTGTGTGTGTGTGTGTGTGTGTGTGTGTGTGTGTGTGTGTGTGTGTGTGTGTGTGTGTGTGTGTGTGTGTGTGTGTGTGTGTGTGTGTGTGTGTGTGTGTGTGTGTGTGTGTGTGTGTGTGAGAGAGAGAGCACCATCACACATGTGGATGTCCTCATCTCTGTTCGTTCACCCTTTCTCCTGTCACAATATTTATTGCACATTTAACTTCAGTCTGAACCTGTGGTGCTCCTCACTCTGCAGGTTTTTGTCAGTGAGAGTGAGGATCTTCTATTAATCATCTGCTGCGACTCGTAAAAACACCGCCTGGTCAACTTAAAGACCCCCCACCCCCCTTCTGTCCAGAGGAGCAGTTACCTGTAGAGGCTCTGACACACCAAGGAGACCGTCGGACGTTGGTCTGTCGGTGAGCGATCGCCCCCTTTGTCTTAGCGGTGTGTCCAGCTCCGTTGGTACCGGTCGGCTCCACATCAGCCCCAGTTGGTCTTTTTTTGGCCGACTCTACACGTTGAATCTGAGGAGCCGTCACCGGCACAGTTGGGGGTAGGGATCTCCCTGATTGACTGTTCAGCTAAACGAAACAGGAGAGCCAGTGCACGGGAAGAAAAACGGGAGCGCCTCTTCTATTCTTGTTTCACTAACAAAAGACGAAGGGCTGCCAGCGCCATTTTCAACTTTTTATCAGACATTATTCTCCATTAGAAGTCTCCAATATTACGCGTGTTGAGCAACAGCAGTGAGAAAATTATCTTCTCGTATCACAACGGTTTATTTATCCACGTTCTTCCTCGTCCTCTTCCGGTCTCCCCTTCTTGGAATTACCTCTCGCGTGTGCGCAGAACGTCCATGGTTGTTTGGCCGTTGACTGTGGTCTCCGCGGTGTGTTCTATTTGTATTTTTGTATTTTTTCTTCGAAACATGGAACACTTAGGACTTTATGGTCAGTATACAGACAGATTTGAATTTGACCAAAACTAATTTTAAGATGTTTCAATGAATTAGCTTCTCCCAGCAAGTCTTTCAAATGTCCAACCAAATGATCTGCAGCTAGACAAACGTTCACAATCACTTGCCTTTACAAAACTCCAGTTTCCACAATCCAAACAGAACTGGAATTAAAGACACTTGACCAAAACAAGGTCAATCTATCCAAAAGCACCAAAGTGTCCTACGACACAAAGAGGACCATGTCACACAAACAAAGCTCATCCCAACAATCAAACTCAATGAGCATGAGCTCCAGCGCCTTTTACCCAAAACTGCCAGACCTTATGTTGCAGCGCTTAACATCCAGAGTAACCAGTCACTGTAACTACACTTCAAACGGTTTCTTGATCATGCAAAGAGACTATCGTAAACAATGCATTATTTATTGCCACATTTCTTGCTTCAGAAAATGTATTTGAAAAACAAAAAGTACCAATAGTCTCATAAGTGTCATTGCATCAGATACCACTCAAACCAAATGAAGAACGGGGACAAATGCTACTCCTCCTTTCCCAACCACCAAACAAATACTTCCTTTTCTAAAACCTAAACAAGAAGAGCCAACAAACTATTTAATGTATGAAAACCCCTTCCACATAAAGGCCAAAAACAAGCACTTTAGACAACGTGGAAAACAAAACATAATCAAGACAACAACAGGTTTGAAGTTACGCAAATTAAACAGACTTAATTAATCAAAACTGACATAACTTGCAAAATCTCCCACAAGTGAGCAGCACAAGCAAGCTCCTGAGTGCAGTAATCAAAAAGCAACTCTCCCTGGTACCTGCCTACTTTAATTGAACCTGACTAACTTCTGAGGCGTGCCGGGCTCAAGGCGACTTTAAAGACTTAACATCAGACATGTGAAGAGGCCTGACACGCCTACCCCCAACAGAGGACTGGTCTCCGCCTGGGATAACCTCAAAAATAATAAACGAGTGAACCGTTGGAAGGACGAATAAATCAGCCAGCTGACCCCTCACTAACCAGGGAGATCACTTGAAAACAACAACACAGCACCCAACATCTACTCATTGGGCCAGAGAGGCCACTGTGCATATGAAGCACACCTTTAACAAACAAGTTCAACCTAAACAATCAGATCTGATTGATCATATAAGCCCACATGTTTCACAAACTAACAGAGTAAATCCTGGATCTACTTTATCATCACAAACGCACAACAAATGAACACATGTACTATGTTGCACGACGAGAACCAAACGGCTGTAGAGCCCCCTTTTGTCACAAACTGGCTCAAAGTAAGTGACAAAAGAAGAGTATCACACAAACAAGGTTTAAATAGAAATGGCAAATCCAAGGCATGGGAGTGATTTTATCTAATTTCCCAGGATGAGGTCAAGCATGTTTATTTAGTTTTTGTCTGACCTTGTAATTTCATTTCAGGTGAAGCGGAGGTGCCGGCTAAGCCCAAAAATGGGGAGGATATAATTATTTCTAAATAAAATCGTAGAAAAAATAATGCTTCTGAACATTAATCTTTATGCCACCTTGTTTTGACAAGTACAATTACAGTGAAATGCAATAAGAACTATTCAGGATCAGAATAATAGGAGTAGTCAAGTCCGTTTATACAGACAAGGAATTTGAGTATTGACAGGATAGATGTATACAAATATTTAATGGTACAACAAGCTTACAGAAGCATAGGACCATCATACTATGAGAACTATAAGAAATGTACAAGAACTAAATAAGTGATGATTTGATTGTTTCTGCATGAAAACTATTTAGGGGGGGTTAGGGAAAAGGGAGCCTTCAACACTTCAACACAAACAATGATTATTGGCTGCAATGACTGCTTCTGCCAGTAGATGCCGATGTTGAGCGAGGAGGTTTTGAAATGTTTCAAAAGGTTTCAAAACAATGATTGGAATGTACCGATACGTTTCAAAGCCATCCCTGGGTTTAAAGGAAATCAATTTATTATTTAACCTCAACTTAAAAGAATCATAATTATGTACATCAGTCATGAATTCAATGTATGGATAGTATGGATAGAGTGTAGTGATGTGAAGTGCAAACAAAAGCAAACCAGCTGGTGGTGGCCTGAGAGGAAGAGAGATGAGAGACACAAATTAGAGTGGAAGCCTCTTATAAGCAGAGTCCTGATGGACTCAGGTGTACCCAGTTGGACTAATGGCCTTCCTGACTCCGCCTACTGTCTGCCAAGCCAGGAAGCCCAACAAATGCAGACAGAGGGCAGGACGTCACATGAGTTTCAGAGGTCCATTTGGAGTCTTGGTTCTGCAAAGCTATGAATGCATACAATAATGACTGAGGGACTCTGCATTAGAGCAGTGATATTGAGTTCCCCGTCTGGTCAGTGGAAGAGAAAAGATCTTGCATCCAGTCAAATATGAACATTAGTACTTTCTGATGTTAGGGTCCAGTCTCTCTGTTCACACGCTCACTATGATTGATAGCATCAACACACAGCTGACGCACGTATTTCATCTGTCACCCACTTCACCATATTTACACCGTCTCTGAGTAGTTTGCAGCACTTGTGCAACCTAATGCAATGTCTTAATAAAGTTATGAAAGAGAAATGAGAGTTTTAAGCTCCAATGTGAACATCCTTGATTTATATCACACATGTTTGATATTAAGCACGATTGACCCCACCCTCCCCATTCCCCCGCTGACCTGCACGACATGCAGTCAAACTGCTCCAGGACTAACCAGGCCTAAGCACGGTTACCTCTTGTACATAACGTTGTAATACAGCACATGCATGGCTTTACGTTATTATGAAGCCTGCTCAGTTTAAAAACAGGCAGACTCGAGAACATTTTTTTAAAAAGGGACGCGCTGTCATCTCCGCGTCTGCACATCGGAGAACATGACAGCTACTTTGTGTCTTTACTTTGAGTCATGTTAGTCAGATACAGACAGAACACTCCAGACTTCTCCATAATGAAGGCTGTCAACGTTGTTTACCCGCATGCTTGTGCTCGTGCATGAACTGTACCGTGCCGAAGCACACCTCTCTGAAATGTGCCAAAGCCAAGGAAGTGTACCGTGTACGGAGCGGTCACACTGGTCAAATGAACTGGACTTGATGGGTGAAGTGTGCTTAGGCACGGTACAGATTACCAGTGACCATGCCCTAATGGAGAGCTGCCTTCATTGGTCCAGACGTGCAGCTACACCAGACTATTAAAAGAGACTTGGCATTAAATCAGACTGGGCTTCTATTTGAAGCTTTACGGTAACTTTTTGCTGATTCTAGTTATCTTTCATGATGTAAAATTCCCCTTCAATAGGGGAGCAATAAAAGTGTATCTTACCTTGTATAACTCATCAGGGTCTAGTCTTCCCTTATTGTTTCATTCATTTTGTGAATCTATGACTAAAAGTCACAGTCTGCGTTGGCTAAAACTGCATGTTACTATATGAATAATGACTCTCTCCCTGAGGTGAAATTATTCAGAAATTCACAAGAAAAAGCAGAGATGAGTCAGGAGAAGGGAGAATTGTGTAACTTAAAGAGACATGTTTCCCTGACGTTCACGTCAGGGGCTTCAGTGAGAGTATCTGAAAGCGGCCTCTCAGTCTGTATGAATCTCAGTATTGCTCTGCTCTTCTGTTTTTCCTGAGGGCCGTCTGCTGAGCTGTGTGGTGAGGTTTTAGCTGACGTGGTTTTACTGCCGGAGGCCTCAAATCTGTGCGGTCATGTAGCAGCTGGCTGCTTGGTCAAACTGTGGTGTCTGATTCTGTCTCCTCCAGTGAACGACGTGGAGGAGAGCGAGGGACTGCCATCGCTGGACAAACCTGGCTGGTACTCGCAGGGAAACTGGCCGCACCTCCACGAGCTGCTGAAGACCATGACGGGGAAACCGGAGCCAAAGGTAGGCGGGCCGCCTTGTTACTTTCTACTACAGCGAACAGACAGACCTCTCTGGCTGAACAACATCTCAGGCTCGCTTTGAGGTTTACTCCAAATCAGGTTCTTGGCAGAGGCTGAAAGAGATGAAGGCTTCACGATAAATCAGCTCAGGGAGATTCACACTGCGGTGATGGAAGAGAGGAACGTGGCCCTTGGCATGAATGTGGACAGGCCTGCTGTGTGCCAGCATGCAGCGCTGCCAGCTCCCCTCCAACTTATTACTGCACATACAATGAGGCTCATTCTTCTGTCTGCACAGACCAAAGTCCTCCTCATAACTCTCTGCTATGGTGGAGAACTGATTCACCTTTTCTTTGGTCCTGTGCAACTGTTATATTAAGTAACAACTGCAAGTATTTCAGTTCATTCTAGGGCTGTCAATCATTTTAACATTTTAATTAATGACTAAAATACTAGAGTTAATCCTGATTAATCGCATGTTTGAAATTCCATTATTTCAAATTTAAAAATACAAATTTCTAGGCTTTTATTTTGAAGTTGTTTGCTGTCTTAAGCTGAGATTACTTTACTTCCTGTTTGAACTCCACCCTGCTTTTATTTTGAAATAAAGTAAGGAGTTTCTGGTTGAGTGAAGGTTAGGACATGACGTTAAGCACAGAAACAGGAAGTGGTTAGGGATCACAAACTGAGGTCAAACAGCTCAAAGGAACGGGAACAAAGGTCAATGTGTGATGTGTGATGTCATGAGGTGGATATTACTTTGGACTCTTCAGCTGAGCTGTCTGAGTGGTTGTTTTGTTTTTGTTTTTGTTTTGTTTTGTTTGTAAGGGACCATGTGCAATTAAAACATAAATGTAACCATTTAATGCATTGCACCAGAGTTAGCCTGAGGCTAATTTACATCTGCAGTCCCTTGGCAGGTAACAAATACATCATATAAGAACATCAAACATCATTCAGCAAGTAAAGGACATGTAACAAATAGCAATGTATTGCACATGAAATGTCTTTCACAGGCACCAACACACACACACACACCACATAGTCAGAGAGTGTAGTGGCATGCACAGCACGCATCACACACTCCCACACACACACCCACAACACACGCACCTTGTCAGCCCCAAGGGGAGATAAAACTGAATGAGACGAGAAGTTATAAGGAGTAGCTGACTAACAGAATTAGTGAGTGCATTGTTAAAGTGAAATGAGACATTCAAAGATGCAGCAGTGTTCTTCTTTTACATCACTGAGACTACAGGGAGACACTGAGGACCACTATCTATGGTGAGCCTAAAGGGACAAAAATAACATGTTTGATTAAAAAAAACTTACTGCATGAATTTCAGACCTTAATTGATCATGATTAACTAGTTAATGCTGACAGCCCCAGTTTTAAAACAGAAAAAAACATTGAAATTAAAGACCCTTGTGACACAGCTTCACACAGCCAAGTGTTTTTTTTACAAATCATCTGTGGGGATGGAACTGGTAAAAAAGAAGAAAGAAATGATTTCGTGCCCACAGACGTCGTGCCACCATAAAGCCTGACTCAGACTGCAGGATAATCAGGCCGATTTGAGGTCCAATTCCTTCTTCCTGACAATCGCAGGATCCGAGCAGAACTCAAGGCTGCTCAGAACCGAACCTTCTCAGATTATCTTGGAGTGTGAGCGGTATAAAGATCCAATCTAAACGTCCCCGATCTGCTCGGCAATTGTCAGGGACAATTTATTTCAAACATGTTTTATGTTTTAAAATCTTGACGATTACGTCTTGAAAGCTTCTGGCAGAAGTTGTGTGTGACTACAATACAGAGAGAGAGACGAGGGAGGACAGTAATGAGTGTAGTAGTGATGACTGGCGGCAGGAGGTAACCGGCACAGGTGAGCACTGAAGAACAGACAGCTGCGTCTCCCCAGACATTTCTCCACCCAAAACTTTGATAATGTGTTTTCCTCTCTGCACAAAGCATTATAATAGCACATTTAACCGCCACCTGCGTAGTTTATTTAAGGTCATGTCACAGGTCACCTAGGTGGTGCGTTCCTCCGTCGGGCACGATAATCTTAATTTAATACTGCAGTCTGTGATGTGCCAAGATTTTCATATCTTGTAGTGTGAGCGTGTTTGAGATTATGGGGAAGAATATCTGTTAAGATTCTCCTCATGTGTGTGATGCTACAAATTCAAAATCTGGAAGGATTTTAAAACTCCTGCAGTGTGAGCCAGGCCTTAGTTAGTGTCCCAGATGGGCAACCCAATTAAAAATGTCTGGACACAAGATCAAGAGACTGAAGGATTTTACAGACTCAGTACTTTGACTGATCCTCACCACATGTTGTAGTTCCTTTAAAAACATGTGAAGTAAACCGTCCAGGCAGAAACCAGGCTCAGACACTACAGGGTAGAAATACGAGAGACAATAAGGTCATAATGAATAGTAGAGTGTAAACATTGCTGAGTCATCAGAGCCGTCAGCAGTCTGAATACGAGCCAGCTACAAAAAGTCCCCTCAGACAGTTTAATGAAAGCTACTTGGCAGACTGTAATCGACGAGAGAAAGAGCGATCCTTCTCACGCTGGAAAGCCTCATCTTTGGAGAACATCTTTCAAACAGCACACAGAGGTAGCTAAAGAGGAGGGACGCGTCAAAGAGAAGTCGTGTTTGTCGGATTAAACAAACATAAATATAGAAGTGCTCCTTTGAGTTGTAATACTGTAAATGTCTGATAACTGTAAACAGACGGGATCCCAACAGGAATAGAGTGAGACCACCTAGCATTTTTTCCGGGCAGAAAAGTGCTGGCTGTAGGCTTGGTAGAACTTTCATAAAGCGTTTGTGCGCTGAGAATAAAAGCGCTGCACGTCCCTCCTGTCTCCATGACAACAGTCTGTTGACAATGGCCGCTGTATGACCGACACTGCTCCGTTACTTTTTACTGTTTGTTTTTTATTTGAGATTGTTTATTGTTTATCGTATATTTCTCCTGGCGGTTGCCTGTTGCTGCGAACGCTCTCTACACATTGAAACAATTTTAAAAAGACACTGGCGCTTAGAAAAAAAACGCGAAGTGGACACGGGGCCTAAGAAGCTGTTTTGTAAACCCAAAAGCAGCTGTTTGATCTCTCTCTCTTCTCTGAGAAGATCCTCTCTGTCAAATGATCAGACACTTGAAATAGCCTTACCCCGTAGAATGTTTAAATATAAATGTTTGTCTTTTGACATTTTTCCTAATTTGCAACCAGATGGTAAGTTAAATTAACAAAAGCTCTCCAATGGGGGATCTACCAGAAGGTCCTTACTTTATTTCAAAATAAAAGCAGGGTTGAGTTTAAAAATCAAGTAAGTACTCTCAGCTAAAGACAGAACAAACATTCAAAATAAAAGCCTAACCATTTTTTTTAAAGGTTTCTATTTTGGGGCTTTTTATACCTTAATGTAGAGATAGGACAGTGGAGTGAAAAATCAGGGGGAGAGAGAGGGGAATGACATGCTGGTAAGGAGCCACAGGTTCGATTTGAACCCGGCCATCCGCTTGGAAAACTGCAGCCTCTGTGCATGGTGCACGCTCACTTACCACTAGGCAACTGACGGCCAAAGCCTCACAATTTTAAATGTGAAATAATGGAGTTTCCAACATGCTTTTAAAAATGTGATTAATCACAATAAACTATTGAAATGTAGAGAAATGTATTGCAATACATTTTTTTTTTATCATTCGACAGCCTTAGAATGAACTTAAAAATGTTATCCATTGAAAACTTCTTCTCCTCACATTTTTAGAATTTTAAGTATTTTGTTGGAAAAAAACATGTTTCTAATATGCTTAAGTTATTAACAAAGGACAACAGACGTGAAAATGTATCAGCAGAAGTTTTGTTTGTTTGTCTGGATGGCCTCTCTGACCTTCCACACCACTGGCGTGTTAGCCAGAGCAGCGTATCAACTTTCTTTATCACTGGATGTACCATACGTTTGGTAAAGCTTCAATACATGCCGAGGTTTCAGACCGTTTAAACATCTGACACCGATAACAGTGACATTTTAAATCAGTGTAACACTTAGAAGAGTTAAAAACCTTACATAACAGATCAGGCACAGGCAGAGATCAAACTCCACCCAGCAGTACTCGTCATCGTCCACATCATCCCTCCTCCCCCTCTGCTCAATGCCCCCTCTGTTCCCCCCGCCACGTGGAGAAAGCTCCTGTGGAATTCAGTGTCAACCTGCACTTATGGCTGCTTTAAACACTCCTACCAGGGTGACCTGAGGCACTCTGTGTTTTCACTTCTCTCCACTTTCACCTGACAGGACTTAATGCAGGTGGGCTGAATGGAGGCATTCAGGGAAGATTACAATGCACTCAGCACAGGGCTGAACCTGACGGGGTCACAGAGGAGCTGAGACGGAGACACAGGCCTGAATATTTGAAGCAGTCATTATTCTCAGGTGTTTTTATGAGTGACACAGGAGTTTGGATTTAGAGCAGATTCACTCAAACCAAATCCTAGTGCATTTATTCTTAAAGGAATCATCCTACTGAGGTACAAAATCTATATGACTAAGGAGTCCTTGTCAAGACAGCAGCAAAAGAAAGTTCCACATTAAAGAACATATAACAGAGTTATACAAACAGAAGAGGCGTCATTGTTTAAGGTGTTAAGGATGAAAGTATATAAGTTTTAGTGGTGCATATAAAATGAATGCACCATAGTGTTATGTTTTTAAAGGTCACATATTCTCCTCCTCTTCAACCAGTTTAAATAAGTCTCAGAGCTCCACAAAACATGTGTGTGAAGTCTCTTATTCTAAATTCACTCTGATCCTGTATTTGATCATGTCTATAAACCCCTCTATTTCAGCCCTGCTCAGAACAGGCTGTTTCTGTGTCTGTACCTTTAAATATGTAAATGAGCTGTGTCTGACCACGCCCCCTCTCTGGAAGGACTTGGGTCAGCTTGGACTTTCTCTCTCCATGTCCTATTGTTTACGGTGAGAAGGCAGACTCAGAGGGCAGAACAAACACCTAGCTGTGGGAGTGTCACCCACCTGTGGGAGGGGTTAATGCCCTTTGTGATGTCATGAAGGGAAAATCTCCAAACGGCACACATTGAGCACACATTTTCTGAAAAGTTGAGCAGGCAAAAGAAAGAGATTTATTAATTAATCAATCTTTATTTGTGTATCACCAATTCATAACAAATGTTATTTCAAGACACTGTACAAGTTTAAGAGTGTAATTTTGATCCCCAAACCCCTCACGTCTTAATTTACTTGTTTCTAGTATTAATTATACTCTCTTAACTAAGACAAAACATTGAAAGACGTGACAATATGTAACTTGCTTCTTCTGTGAATAACTTTGAGGCCATGTCTTTTACTGTAGAAGGTAAACCTGCCTCTCTCTGCTTGGTCCTAACTGCATTGAAAACAGATGTAATGACCTCATTCTGTTGGCAGAACATTTCATACCTTATAGAATGATATATAACAGTGCAGGATTGAATATGAGACCAGAAGACAAAGTGGGGTTTTGCCCGGCTGACTCGTCGACCCCCTTGCCCTCCCAGTGCTCCAGGCCCCACACAGCGTGCAGCACAATGGGCTCATTAAGGCCTCTCTGCATGCCTGCAGCTCTGTTTACCTGGACCTGGCTTCAGCTTTAACTGCTCCTCTGAGTGATGGGCTGATAAGAGACGGGGGTCCACAGACTTCATCTTAAAGCCGCAGTGAGCTAATTCTGACAGCAAGAATGTGGACAAGAGACCATGACAGGAATCGAATGGAAGCAATGAGCTTTGATGAACTGTATAACCCGCTAACCTTTGGATGAGGGACTGGCCTGGCAGGTAATCGCCTCTGAGGCTTGTTACTACCTTACTGCGGTACCAAGGTCAGGTTCTGATAGTGCTGATTTGGCTTTCTTTTATAGGTGTTTTATTGGTAGGTTGTAGCCAAATGGGGCCCTATGTTGGCAGTTAGTTTTTAACTTACTGATGAGTGACGAGCTCTACAGCACACATTGTGTTGAAATCTTTGGAAGAAGCAGGTTTAGGGTTTATATATCAAGAGTAACAAGAGACTGATTGAGGCTACTTGAAGCCTGAAGCCAGTTTGGTATCAGGCTAATAGTAAGTGGGCTCTGGTAAGCCACTAGATTAGCTACAGGCTCTGCTGGCATGGTGACTTAACTGCACTTTCTAGATTGGTTATTGGATTGCACTCATCATATAAGCCTCCTAGGCTGGTAATTTAAACACCAGTTTTACCCTAATGAGGTCTGATTTAACTGATAATTTCCTCAATTTCCATCAGCTGACTGCAGCCATATGGGGTGCACTACTGCTATCAACTGTAGACAAACAGGATCAATCTAGAGTCTTCCACCGTGTCTTTTTTTGTCTAACAATAACGTCATGCTATAACTTTATGAATTTTGGGAAGAGTTAGGGGATCCAACCCTTGGAACCCTGTTTAGGAAATTTTGAAATCATAAAACTTTTCTAGCCCCATGCTAGCATAAGCAGCTCTTTCACATAGCAGAAACAGGCTGCAACCTCGGGTGTTGAAATATGAAGCAGATGTGGAAAAATCCTGCAGTTTGTCGAGTGTCCACTTGATGCTGGCTGCAGAGGAGTCACAGAAGTCACATACACACCCATTCAAAAAGAGCCAGTTTTTACAGCAGAAATTAACAAGTTTACAGCCTGGTTCAAATAACGAAATAGGTCGGATTAGCTTATGTCTCCATCGGCACACACTGTAACTCATCCGTTTTGATTTTATGAAGGATAAGCGTAATTCACTATAAGGCGCGTAGCTGATCTGATTGTTGGGAGGGTGCAGTGTAGCTGTTTGTCAAGACGCTTAAAACCCGCCTCAGATCCAGCTCTCAGCCTGTCGTTAGGTTGACAGGAAGTTAGGCTGAGACAGCATTTTAAAAGCCCCCTGCAGTAAAAGTCGGGTGACATCACTCAGGCTTTGTCCAATAATATTAACAGTCTATAAACATGATACCAGAATAAAGTAGAAAGCTTGTAAACAGTGTCATCTGTGTGGATGTGTTTGGAGGTAAGAGCAGCCTCTGCCGTGCTGATTTTTCACCGTATCCTTCAGTGTGATTCACCTCATGGTGCTCAGTCAGTCATCCACAGTGACTCCCTTCTGTAATACGTTGGAATCTTTGGCCTCTGTAAATATTTATTATAGTGATCCCATGACCCGGGCTGCAATGAGAGGTGCAGGGCTTTTTCGGGGTCTGAAGACCAGCTGTGGGAAGTTCTGGGAAAGTCTGGAAGAAATGTGATTCCCTACAGCCCTCCTCCTCACAGGCCTGGCTCGCAGCAGCCTCGATTAGCCTGACTGTTTGTTTACATGTGAAAGAACAGACCTGACCTGAGACACAGCACAGATCTGTGAGGAGGAGGAGGGACGAGATGTGGCTTCTAGAATGTCTTACATCCTCTTCATGGACTTCTGACTCCTGTACAGAGGTTTGATTTGGTTAGACCTCACAAGCAGGGGTGTGTCATCTTTGTTTGTGATGCTAAGAGGGGTTTACATAGGGCACATTGCATTTACTTTTTCTGAGTCAAATATATCATAAAGACTTCAGGTGATTGTGCTTTGGTACTGTCAGTTCGGGCTGAGAGTTTATAACCATACGTGAAGCTAGCAGGAGTGCAAACTCCACATGGTGAAAACAGATGTTACGAAAAGGACTACAAAGCTACACGGAAAGTTCACTTTGGAGACTTTGCTGAACACCATAGAAATCATCACACAGGAAGACAGTTCAACCATTTTTTCCTCGCCCCAAACACAGACTATATCTTATATACAGGCGCAATTTACACTCCAGATTTAACGGTACTCAGTTAACATTTCTTTAACTTAAAGGGGCGATATGTAACTCTGACGCCTAGTGTTTAAAATGGGTGCTGCAGTCCAAATTCTAAACATTGGCAAGAGCTGTCTCACCATACCTCCTGAGGTTGCCATGATGTGGACACTGAAGCTTCAGTGTTTATCCAGCTCTGCATGGGTCTGTAAACCTTTCTGTGTTCTAACCTCTCTCCATTTTTCAAAATCATCTCCAACATTGATCCTAGTTTGAGCACGTTTCTGCTCGTGGAGCTTATTAGAAACATGCAGAGGCTTTTCAGGTCGGGTACAATCACTTCTATCTGAACCACTTCTCTTGTCCGCTTCCATCGCTGCAACACTTCTTACAGATTGCTCTTTTAAAGCTGCAATTAGCTTTTATTTCTTTGAGTTGCAAAACTTCAAATGGCTACGAATGCTGAGTGGTTTTATGTGATCACCCCTCCAGATATTTTTTAAGAATGACCTTTCCTCAGCTTAAGTGAGTTTTTAAGCCTATTTTATCTTATTGTTTTGGTTTTCCAATCCAGCAATCACCAGAAAAAATGCTAGAAGAGTTCCTTATATATTAACAATCAGAAAGACTTTATCTACATGACTTATTTTATAGTCCGATGATTCAAGCTTCAAAACAAACCATACCATTGACATTTTATGATATAGCCCTTTTATATCTAATAAAACATACTCTCCTGTTCCAGGAATCACTTGTTTTCCGATCATATGCGTCTATGAACTGGCTTGCTTTTCCGGTTCGCAGAAGACTGTCAGCTGACTTCTGGGTCTTCTCATTTTAAGCTCCTCACTTCATTTCCTCTTTTTTTGGAAATGAACCAAAAAAAGATTCTGTTAAAATGGGATTTAAAGCTTTAAATCGCGGGTGCCTGCACTTCAGTACTGGAATGTATCTCAGTAAAGCCTGCCCCGGCTTGCTTTTCTTTCCAGACGTGGAGGACAAAAGAGACGTGATGGTCAAAGAGTTTGTGATGATTTTTGCAGACTGGTCGTGTCTGGTCTAGTTTCCCCTGGGGGTCCATAAGATATCTGCCAGGTGACTTTGACTTCTGCTAAGAGAAGAATTCAGCTTAAGAGCTTCTTTACCGCAGCACTTAAACCTTAGTGTCGCTCTTAAAAGTAACCAAGTTGTCCTCTCTGTCACCTCTTTTTCTCCCACGCCCCTGCAGGTGGTGTATTTTGGAGACAGCATGAGGTCGGACATGTTCCCCGCCAGCAGCTTTGGGAAGTGGGAGACAGTGATGGTCGTGGAGGAAATGGAGGGGGAGGGCGTCCAGAAGAGCGACGCGGCCATGTCTAACGAGGCCCAAGTGGAGCCTCTGGAGAAAAAGGGCAAGTTTGAGGTAAGTTTACTGAAGCAGCTGTTTCCGTTTAGCAGTCCACCCAACCTCAGCTCCAGCTTCCAATACTCAACCCCCACCCCCAATTCTGTGGGCCTCTACTTCTTACCCTTAGCTTAGTGATCGTGAAGCCACTGGAAATTTGGTTTTTAAATGGTAAATATGAATCTTATCAGACAGGCACTCACATAAACCTGGGTGAAAAAGAAACGTCCATAAGTATCATAAACCAACACAGACAGTAGTTTAAATTACGGCTCATCTTTCAGTTGGACTATTTCTAAAGAATGTGTGGGCGTGTGAGTCGTCTGAGTCACAAGTCAGAAAAGGAGCCGGGAGCAGAAGTCCTGTCATCTGAATTATCCTTCTTAACTGATCACTGAATATTGAGTTATAAAACATTTGGTATCCATATCATAGTGAGCTGTAAGTAAATACATACAGAAGCTAAGATACTGGTATTCGTTATCAAAACTATATTTATAATGTTTAGTGATGTTAAGTCTTTAAAGTTGGCCTATCATGCTGATCACGTTTTTTAAAAGTGTTACAATGCTGGATGCTCATACTAAACATGGGCAATGTTTCACATCATGAGGTAGACGTATGTTGTAGTAAACCCAGGATAAGTCTGCAGGGGGCGCTAAACGCTTTGTTCTGCGAATCATGCGATAAGTTCCTCAATATGACATTTTTCCAGATGACTTCAAGCTTCAATAAGCCGTTGAAACCTCGAAAAATGGACTCTCTCCTCTGGCAGCCCTGCAGCATTCTGCAAGCCCCGGGAGGCTTCCAGGGAGCTGACCAATAAGAAGAAAGTGGGCACGTTGGGAGGGGGGCCTTAAAGAGACAGCAGCTGAAACAAACAAAGGACTGAAGTTTTTACTGACGTCAGTTTGAGATAAATAAGAAGGTTGTTGTTGAGCTTCAAATTATTCAAAGCTGGTCTACAGGTTTCACAGAGTGGCAACATGAAAGGTGAACATGAGGAGAATATGGGATCTTTAACAAACAATCAGTCAACTGTTGGGCTACTCTTGTTATTTGACGGGTTAGGGTTATGAAGTATTTTTGTAACAAATATCAAGTCATAACCAGATTCTTATTTTCAAATATGACTCAAAGTTTTTTCCAAAAAATGTTAGACTAAGGGATGAAGTTTTCCCGCCAGTCTAAAAGTCATCTGTTGTTATTGTTTTGATCGCCCCCTGGTGGTGGGATTTACATACTGTGCGTTTAATTCATGACCTGAATGAACACCGTTTTCCTCTCGATTTCTAGTTTCCTCATCCCCGTTAGGGTAGAAAAGATGACAAAGCACAGGTCATTATTTTATATTTGATTAACCCTCTCTCTCCAGCTTTTCCCCCTCGTATAAACATGGTCACCTCTCGCTAACCAAAGATTTGAACTCTGAACTGAAAAGCAGAAAACCACGAACCAATCGGTGACAGCTTTGGCCATGTTTTTTTCTTTGACACAGAGTTTTGTTCATAAGTGATTGATTTATGAAGCTAAGGACAGCAGAAACACACAAGCTGATATCAGCCACATCGTGTTGGAGCTGCTTCATCAGCAAGTCGAGCCGGAAAAAGAACCGACAACGATCAAGAGATTCTGTCTAAAATAACGAAGATGACTTCCTCTTCCTTTGTTCTATTTTCATTTATCAGTATCATCTAAAATTATCCAATCTGATGGTGCACTGTGATCATTTTCATGCATGCAGTTCATTCAGCAGAGGAGGCTCTCCTGATAGGTAGAAAGACAGCTAAGCAGTTTATTTCGCTGCAGGCTCTTTAATATGTTCAGAGGAGAGTTTGATCATCTGTGTTGGATTATGTCAGAGGTTTCTGCTTCAACATGCTGAACTTTATTTCCCTCAGGCAGTCCTTCTTTGTTCTGCTTTTTTTGGTTCCTTCAAACTTGATTTTTTTTAGAAACACATTTGGCTCAAATCTCCATGAAAACATGATGATCACAGACATTTTACTCCTCTCCCTCTTTAAACAGTTCCTGATAACTTTAGCAGCAATTTCGCAAACCCACTTATCATTTTTGGTTTGTGGGGTTTTAATCTTACCAAATCGTTCTTTAAACCACACATCCTGTTGTTGCAATGGTGGCTGCTCGTGTGTTCTCTCTGCCTGTAAAAATGTTTCGATGTTTAATGAGTGATTATGAGTAAGAGAGCGGGGGATTTCTCAAGAAAATGATTCAAGTTTGGAGTCATAAAACGCCTTGAAGCTGCTTTGGGTTGCAGCCAGTTTGAAGTCGGGCTTTGTTTCCCAAAGCACAGGGCAGAGTAGACTTCTCCATTTATCCTGTCAGCACACGTCTGAAAAATGAATCTTCACACACGCTTACATAATTTGGTTTCTGTGTCGACTGTTTGAACAGGAGCAGGGTATGAAGGCACCGTCTGCCGCCTCCGAGCAGTGGGGCTCCTACTTTGTTGACGTACATAAAAGTGGAGGAGGGGACGAGGAGAGCCAGAAGCTGACCTGGTGCGGCCACTGCATTCACAAATACAGCGCCATGGCCATCCCCAGTGTGGAGCACATAGCAGGTATGTGGAGGAAGGCCAGTATACCAGTTCAAACTGTGGAAAGTGTGACACATCCGTAGAGGTTTGTCAGAGAGAGAAAGAAGCAGATAAGCCAGGGTAGAAACTAAAAAGCACTGAACACATGCTTTAAAGCAACAATATGTAACTTTTCCACCCAAGAAATTATTTCTAATTTGGTACAACAACCTCCAACGAGGGAGAACAGCGTCCATTCCTTTCCACAGATCACCCCGATCGCCTTCATATAGAACTAATTTTCAATTCAATTTTAATTCAATTTTTATTTGTATAGCGTCAACTCATAATAAGTGTTATCTCAAGACACTTTACAAAAAGCAGGTAAAAGACCTTACTTATTGTTATGTTACAAAGAGCAGGTAAAAGACCTTACTTATTGTTATGTTACAAAGAGCAGGTAAAAGACCTTACTTATTGTTATGTTACAAAAAGCAGGTCAAAGACCTTACTTATTGCTATTTTACAAAGATCCGGCCTATCCATCATGAGCACTTTAGCAAAGCAACAAAAGTTACAGTGGTAAGAAAAAACTGCCTTATTAAAAGACAGAAATCTTCGGCTGGATCCCCGGCTCATGACGAAACAGCCTTCACAGGCCTAGACTGCGCCGGGCTTGGAAAAGGATAGGGGGAGAGATCTGATAAGATGCAGGAAGAGGGATAGGGAGCAAGGGGGTGGGTGTTCAAATAACTAAGTAAGTTTGTCAGTGGGCGCGGTTCTCACATGAGAAGTGTGTACCGCTTTAAGGCACCAGCCAGTTAACCTGTCTCTGATACAATGGCTGAGCTGAGCACATTATGGCGCCGTTTGCTGCCACGCTAGTCAATGCTCAGGGTCAAATTGTGGTTTATATTATTTTTTATAACGTGGAAAAAGTATTGAAACTTCAGAAACAAATGAGTTACAAATTTCCACATAGTCCTTGCTCGCCCCGGTCCATCAGTGCCATGCACTACGCTGCCGTTCACTGCCACCCTGACAGGAAGTCAGACAAAGAAACGCACAGAGCATCCAGTCAATTTCAAAATAAAACACAATATACGGACTCACGATTGTATTTTCCACTATGTGAAAATTGGCTGAAAGAGACAGAAACATACTAATTCCAAATCCGGTAATATCATTGTACCTTGTCAGTGGACAGGGGTCTTAAGTTTCTGCACTACCGCCCCACCATGTCTGTCTTACTACAGTGCAGTTTCACTCAGAGACCTTCGGTGGGTGCCAAAGTGCACCAAACCAAATCCCTACATATTATTGCTTTAAACTTCAAAATACAAAAAGTCTCCAGAGAAGAAGAATGATGAAATACTTTTTCAAACACTTTCAGAGGGTAATGATGATAAATGATTTATAAAATCAAATGTAGAATCAACTGTTGTTATATGTGGGCCCTAATCTTATTTTGCCTGCTCAATTTTGAAATGCCACAGCAACTTGATGATCCATAAAAAAAAATTTTGGAGAGTCAGAGTATTTCAATAGATGTGTTTCACCTCTGGGTGTTTCTGAATGTTTCACCACACCTTCGATCACAGAGCCTGTCAGCCTACCTCTGGTCATAACATTGTGATTCAATGAAGTTGTTGTGGCATTCAGCGAGTGTGCAGGCATATCGTCTTCTTCTTACTGCTGTTTTAAATTGCCCCTCACCTACCTGATCAACTTTAACTTTGTGATTATCCTTGAACTAATACATTGCAAATCAGAATAACTTCTGTTGTATTCTTTTGTGTTATATTACGTTGTGTACCTTAAAGGAAGAATGTGCAACTTTTTGATCCAGTAGATATCGCCCTTGAGCACCAGCATGAAACTACAATAAACTGCTGTTTGGCCACACAACCGCTATTCTGAAGCCTCCACTCTCCTCCAGAGACACATCTCAAACCGCTCTCCACTCGTATTCGCAAGACAAGACAAAATTCTCCTTTGCTTGAGATGATCGTCTGTGTCCTTTATTGTTGTGTTAGCAGGCTAATGTTAGCGCTCTTTAGTTAGCTAGTAGCTTCACTTTGCACATGAATTGACACAGAATGACCGTGATCTAAAGACGCGTACGTCCAATCAAGCAGTCTCGTCCTTGACTAAAACAGCTTTATACACAAGGCCATCCCTTTCATATAAACACAGCTCTAACAACAACACAGCTGGAGGGACTCAAGCTTCTCACTCATTGTAGACAGTCATGACACAGAGAGACATTTACACAGGACATACTAGATTTCTGATATATTTATGTGTATAATATCGCACATTCTTCCTTTAACCATCTCCAGGGACAGTGGGGGTCTTCAGTCTCTGGCACCCACATTTTTGGGGGTTGCGACCTCAACAATCTGCTCCATAAAACACAGATCAAACAAAGTCATTAAGACATGATTGCACATCTTAAACCTGTTCACCTTCTTTAAGAAATACAGTCGCTGCTGCACATTTTTACAAGCAGCATCAAAAGTTTTGGTTTAAAACTGAGAGGAGGGAAGATAAAGATGATAAAATGCTTCTTTCTTTTCTGTGGCTGCAGTGAGTCTAAAGTTAATGTGGCCTGCACATGTTCTGGATAACTTTAATTTCACTTTCCCTGTTTGATTCTTTGACTCTCTTCAGATCTCCCTCTGGATTACAAGTTCCCCAGGTTTTCTCCCAACAAGCCCTGCACCACCGGCTACTACCCCCGGCCCCCCGATTCTCTGCTGAAGAGGTGCGAGAGCCTGTCGTAAAAAAAATAATAATAAAAATAAAGTAGGAAGTCCTCCCTTACCCCTCTGCCTCAGGAGAGGAATGTGCCTCCATTTTTGCCTGTAGTTTGTCACCTGACCCGCCCGCCATCCGTGGAGCACAGGAAGCGTCCACTCATCACCCGTTCAGATAAAACCATGTGAATGTACGCCACAGTATCTCTCTGTCATAACGCCTACATCTGAACGTTGTTTCGTGGTTTAGTCAGTGTACCGTACATGTGGAAATACAACAAGTGTGTGTGGAAGTGTGTGTGTGTGTGTGTGTGTGTGTGTGTGTGTGTTCAAACAGTAATAATAGGAAATGTAGTGATTTATTGTTTCATGTGTGAGGCCTCTTAATTATTTCAATGGTCCTTCTAATAGAGTGAACATTTCTTTGACCCCTGAAGGGATTACCTCACAAACTTACCCAGAAGGCCACAGTGTTTGTCCCTGAAGGTCCCTGTGGTATCGTTGTGTCCGTATTTATCTGTATCACACTGTCATCCTAAAGTCTTCTTTTTAAAAAAATGGTTTTACTGTTTGCTTTACGGTGACCTTCATGTGAGGTTTAAAGGGACAGTCCAGTATTTTAGACTTGTGTTCAGAAGATGATTCAGCTCAAATCCTCGAGGCAGGCTGTAACAGCTGCCACATAATCTTTAAGGGAAAATATTCTGACCTTTATATGCCCACTTGGGGCGCTAATAGCCTAGCGAATATTCATGCGCCCTGTGTACAGAGGCTATAGTCCCAGACCTTCATCAGGCAAACTATTTGTTAAAGGTGGAGTCTGTAGCTTGTAAACACAACATTCAAACTGGAGCCCTCCTCCTGGGCTCATCACCTCCAGAAACACACCCTCCCTGCAGCACGTGGTGCGCAAGTTTACTGCTTGTACCTACACTGCAAGCTACCGCACGCAGCACAAGCTAACGGTTTGACAGCTGTCGTCAAACAGAAAGGAAACCTTGTTGGCTTTCGCAGACACGGAGCCAACACAAGGTTCATCCTTGTTTTGGAATGAGCTTCATCTACTGCTGAACTCACCTGTGCGCTGTCATTGGCTGGAGGAAACACACCAGCTCCCAGTCCAGAAACGTCCTGAGTCAACCAGAACAAACTAAAACAGTAAAATCCAGTCAGAGGACAGAGTCTCTGCAGACACAGTCACCACCACACATGTAGGCCTATAAGTGATGATTGACAAAGCCACTGATGCTTCCTTTACTGTCTTGCCAATTTTAACGAACTGTTTGCCTGATGAAGGTCTGGTACCGAAACATTTCCAATAGGACAGCGTGCAGGAGTTGACCGTTAAATGTAGTTTAAAGGTAAAACGACAAAGCTGCTGTTTCTTGTTTAAACGACTTTATCCCCTTAACAAAAGGATCTCTCTCTTAGGGTATCCTTTTTTGTCATTTCACCAGACACATTTAAGAACACTTTGAGCCTGTCAGTGGTTAAAACAAGCTCCCAAGCTACGTTCATGTTGTAGCTGTTACAACATGTTTTAAAGAGCCCATATTCTGCCCTTTTTGGGGTTCTTATATTTAATCTATGTATCTACTTTTGTACGTTCACAATAGATAAAGTCCGAAAAAAGTGTCTGTTTTCATGTACTGCTCCTCCTTGCTCCCTCTACGCTCTGAGTCCGTCAGCTACAATCTGTTGAGCCCACACTGTTAGACCACACGTGGGCCAAGTCTGCTCTGATTGGTCTGCTGATTTGCTCTGTCGTTATTGGTTAGTTGCTCAGCACGTGTCTCGGAAATTTCAACATGAGCTGCAGGGCTTGCCACAACGAGCCAATGGGCTTAGATCAGTGATCTCACACTGACAATGACGTCGGACTGACACATTTTTATCGAGGGGGGCTAGAACCGAGCCTTACATGCAGCTAATGCTACAACTAACAGGAGGACGTAGGAGAAGCCGCGTTTCCACAGACTTTGAATTTTTGCACATAGATGTGCCTAAACATGCACAGTACACATGGAAAACACATTAAGAGCATATAAAACCAGAAAAAGCATAATATGGGACCTTTAAGTCGGGCCCGACCGATATGTGATTTATGGGGCCAATATCGATCTTAGGTAGAGAAATAATCTGATACTGATATATTGGCCGATATCTTTCTTTGATCCATGTTCAAGAAGGGAAAAAAAGAGAGCAGAAACATTTGCAGGTTTTGGCAACAGCTGTTCTTGTCGGTGCAGTGGTTTGTGATATCTGCACTTATTTCTTAGATCTATCTTCGATCTGTAGAGAACATATACTGTATATATATACAAATTTGTGTTGATACCTGAAATGCAGCTATCAAACTCTTGTGGAAAAGAATGACGACAAAATGGTAACTCAAATGGTAAGTAACTGTGCATGAACGTTCATCACCGCTTCATCAGATAGCGCCCTCTGCTGGTGAAAGAGAACTGCTAGCGATAAACAATGAAACTCAAATGAAATGCTATTTGACTGGTGAATAAATCGAGTAATATGACGAGTAATCAGGTAAAATGAGCCGATACCGATAGTCACTTGATATGCTAATATTGGCCGATATTATCGGCTGGCCGATTTATCGGTCGGGCTCTAGTTTTCAGGCTGCCAACCCACTTCAAACCTTTTTATTACTGTCAGTCCTTTAGATCCATAAATATAATGTAAAAAATAGAGCACATGTTTAAAGAGCTGAAACTCCTCTGAGGTCTAATGTTCCCCTCGTGTCTGTTTCGTGGAGGTGGTCGATCTTCAGGTCATTGTTGCTAAAGAACTGGCACAATGTTGTACTTTGTGTTTGCTGTCTGAAAAAAAAAAACACTACTTTGGGAAACACTTAATAATAATAATAATAATAATAATAATAATATTGATAATAATGGATGAAGAAGACTATGCTAGGTGTTCTCTGTATTATTTCTTTCGGTGCAACAGTGACATGTGCTGTTTGAGTGAGTGTGTAAAAATGTGCGTTCATTCATGATGCAGTACCAGACTGAGATCTGCTTTAACCGACTTCTGAATGGTTATTTGGTCGGTGTGCATTGACAGGTTATGCCATAATATTTAAGGAACACTACATTTTGGATAAATCCGAGTACGTTTGTTGCTGCTGCCACATCACACCAGATTAATGTGTGGCTATTCTGTGAATCTGAGACGTTTTTATGGCCGAGCTAAGCACTACAAGGATGAACCATAGCTAATGCTAATGCTAGCCTCAGCACCAAAACTTCAACTTCTAGATGCATAATACTAATGGATCGATTGTCTTAAAACGAAGAATGGCCACCAAGATGATGGCTCCTTATTGGGAATGTTACACTGAGGACTCCACTACTCCATTTAGCTCATGGGCTGCATCTTAACTACAAACCATTTCATTTTAAAAATGGGCTTTTTATCACAGAAATGAGCACCGTAGCTCCCTTTAAAGCTGTAACATGTAGAGTTTTTTCCAGAAACTGACCCTTTGGGGGTCAGGGAGCGCTCCGTCTAATGGAGCAAAACTGTGGCGCCGACAGAACGCATCTGGCACGTCATGGCAAACTATGAATACAGACACAGCGCCTTACTGGTGTTTGTTATATTTAACTCTAAATACTAAATATAAGATACAAAAACTACTTTTAGAGCGTCTGTCTGGCTAGTTTGCTTGATGGTTCCTTACTTTTCATTCTTAGTCCTGAGTGAGGCTAAACCTCCCAGAGCTAACACGACGCTAACCACGCTAGGTGAGTCTGACATCAGCCTTTTTCTCCGGCGACAAACGAGTGGATTTACCAAACGTCAAAGTGTTCCTTTACGATGACCATCATCCCACAGATAAACAGAGAATACTGCGATAAGAAGCTGCGTTCAGCTCAGCATGTATGTGGGATAGGTCATCCAACGTGAGGTCTGACTCGTGCTGTGTGTGCAGGTGTTTTTATGCATACAGCTGTTGTGATTGTACTCTTCTTTTCTCATCTGACATGGAACATCTGACATGCACATTTGCCTTATGTTGGAAGCATTTGTGGTCTTAGTTTCCTTAAAAAAAAACACAGGGAAAGTTCAATTCTGTGTTCCAGTGTTGAAGTACTGTCTATGAATAAAATGTTCTACAGTTTTCTTATGAACGAGTCTCTCTCTCTTTTTTTTTTGTTTAAGTTCTTTGAAAGCAGAATCAAACTGAAGGTTTTGCACTTTAAACACTCTGGGAAATCTACGGAAGCCCTGAGGGGGGGGGGAAGAAAACACCTCAAGGGATGAAGCTTTTTTTTTCACACGTCTCTCTATGAGTTAAGAACATGTTCTGGAGAATATCAAGTACAAACACAGACAAATTAACAAAATCCCACTTGGCACCCCACCTGAGAAAAACACTAACACATGGTAAAATGCTTACAGTTGTATCAACAAGTAGTCAGCTATATATTCAGCTGGCTACACACTTTGCAGCGGTGCCATTAGCCTGGTGGTTAGTTTGTCCACCCTATGTACGGACGCCTCTGAGCGTGCTGCATGGGTTCAAATCTAACCTGTGGATTTTTTCCTGCATGTAATTTCCCACTCTCTCTCTCTCCTGGATTTCTGACTATCCATTGATTCAGAGGCGCTGCTTATCAACATGCAAGGCAGGTAATCCTCAATCCGTACGGTGCCTAAATTACACCTAAAGTCCAGTTCGTTTGACTAGTGTGAGTGCTCCGATCCGTACTCAAGCTCGGTACACTTCCTTATGCACAGGCACTGAACATGGACAGCCTTCTTTATGGAGAAATCCCAGAGTGTTCTGTCTGTATCTGACTAACATGACTGTATATAAGACACTAAGTCAGTAAAGTAGCTGTCATGTTCACTGTGATGCTTTCCAATTTGCGGGACTGGACTTCACCGTTTTTTTTTTTCTCGAGTCCTCCTGTCTTGTAAACTAAGCACTCTTCATAATTATGTAAAACCATTCATGTGTTGTATTTTGACATTGTGAACAAGAGGTAACCGTGCTCAGGCCCGGTTAGTCCTGGAGCAGTGTGAGTGCAGGTCAGCGGGGGGCAATCGTGCTTCAGCACCGTACGGGACAACTTCACCTAGGTGTGAGTGCGCCCTATACACCTGCTGTTTCTCAAAATGTGCACTTTTTGCAATGACTGTAGGAAACCTCCCTAAGGGGGGCATCATCTCTCCATACCATGCTAAACATTGCATGCATTTTTGCTATGAAAACCAAAGTTTGTCAATGAAATTAAACAGAATGCAGAGGAGTTATCTGTGTGATGGATTTGTGCTTTGGGCCCTGACTCTAGAATCGCCACTGACTGTACTGTTTCTGAAATAAAGGAATAAAAAGCCCAACAATTAAAACATAAATAACGGGGGGAGAATAGTTCTTTGACTGTGGAGGGATAGTAAAGTCATGTGACTGTAGATTGTAACGTTCACCTCCTGCCTGTTACCTCAGTGTGTGGAGAGAGGGCGGACACATGGGTTCATTAGTTCCCCTTTAAGCCCCCCCTCCACCTCCTCCTCCTCCTCGCTGCCCCTCCTCATCCGCCAGCATGACGCTCCCTCTGCGCGCACACATTCCTTCCCTCCGCTCTCTCTCTCTCTCTCTCTCCCTCTCTCTCTCTCTTTCTCCCCTAAAACAAAACTTTTCAATCACATTGATCACCACTCTGGAAATCTCTGCTGCTGTGACGAGAAAGAAATGAGCGTGGAGACGACGGGGACACGGATCTGTGAGCAGAGCTTCTGACAGGTACGGACCCTTTACGCTTTTTATATTCCCCCTCCTCCAAAGAGTTTTCAGGGCTCGACTTCTTCGGGAACAAGGCTACCTCTGTGCGCAGAGTTTTGGATTATCAATACCATCGATAATGACCTGTGTGGCTGTGAAACTTCACTTTGGAGAGAAGTGGAGAGGGGGGGGGGGGTAGACTAGACCTACCGCAGCTGTAGGAGAGAAGATGTTTAGTGATGAACCCGAAGCATTAAGGAGACACATTTAAAGTTTGTTAAAGTGGCTTTTTCAGGGTTTTCTTCTAACGCGGAGGAGGCAGCGGTGTGTGCGCAGGACAAAGGCTTTGTAAAGGAGTGACTCCACGTCACTTTGTCTTTGTTTTAAATGAACCATCTGCTCTTTTACCTTCGTACAGCTGTGGAAAATAGAGTGACAGATATGAATCACTGCGCTTGGCTCCCTCTGAACGTGGAAGTAATGACTGACTGGTCCCCGACCTTTATTGGCTCTTGACCCCCACTTTGACTTCACAAAACTCCGGGGAGCCCAAACATCTAAAAACACATCCAGCTTTTTACTAAAACGATTATTTTATCAACCATGTGATAGTTTCCTTCTACCTAATGCAAGTAATCATTTATTTTAGAACACTTTTAGGATACTGCAGGTAACTTATTGTGGACAGAGAGGCCGGGATGAGATTTGTGCACATGGGAGGATTTTATTTTGTCTCAGTGTTGATGTGTACAGCCAGGTGAGAGTGTATTTATAAAGCTGTAAGTTTAATGATACTGCAAGTTTGTTAGCTTTTAGCCCACAGCATCCTGTAGCTTAATTTAAGCCTATATTTTACTTTGATCGATGATTAGACATTTCAGGGGACCCCATTTGAATTCTATGTGACCCTAGGTTGTGAAATTCTGCGTTAGCTGCTGAGTCCTGAAGTAAGCTTAAAATGTATATTCTTATATTAGTACAGTTGTTTGTTACTTTCTCAATATTTCCCTTGGAGAATGAAAACAAATAACACATTAAAAATAAGAAGTCTTCACAGAAATGTGATTGTGTTGTTATACTGCATGGAGTTGAAGTGAATCTCATTAATTTAAAGGACCACATGTCTCATTAAAGAGTCTGAGAGGTTATCAAGAACACTTAATATAAACACCATTATAATGACCAATTGATAACAAATGGGGAGCCGGTATAGCCTAACAGTTAGTGAGTGCCTTGAGACCTTGAGAGCGGGCAGCCGGGTTTAAATCCAACCAGTGGCTCCTTTCCTGCTCGTCATACTCTCTCTCTCTCTCCAGTGACTCTATCCACTGTCCTGTCTCTAAAATCAAGGTATAAGGAGCCCGAAAAAATTAATAATAATTTAAAAACATACTCAGAGAACAGATTCTGATTAGTGGAGATTAAAGAGCTTCACTTCACTTATCTCAGTTTGATGAACAGAAAAATATTCACCAGGTACTTTGACAATTACCATAAAACTTATATTTACTTCAGTCTATACAATGACCCTCCCTTTATTTGGGACAGGTGTCATTAAGAGGCGGGCTACAATTACTTATAATATAATATATATATAAAATAATATATATTGTTTATTTATCCAGGTTAGTCTCAATGCGATCAGATCTCTCTTTTTTAAATAGAGTTCTTTCATTAGAACAGAGAGACTGGACATGTTGGGAGGAGAGAGTGGGTGGATGTCATGTAGCAAAGGGCGGCGGTCAGATTCTAACCCACAGCCGCTGGGACGAGCTTGTACTTAAAGCAGTCCGGTTGACTTTAGAGAGCCACAGTTTGTTATAAGCCTCAGTGCACCGTGATGCTTTCTGTCCAGCACATCAAGAGTCCTCAAAGAGCCTTTAAAATAGTGATGGAAAAGTTCACACAATCTCTCAATTTAAAGATTTCTCACATCATGTTTGATCTGTTAATTAATCATCACTAAAGGCATCAGGGCCTCTAAAGAGAGCAGCCTTTATTTAGCAAAATGTGCAGCAACACCCAGTTAGTAAAGGGGACTGGGCCTTAGATTGGGCTTTTTATTTGAAGTTTTACGGTAATTGTAAATGTAAATATTAAGTGCAAAATGTTGATCAAATGGATTTTTGACTGGTGTAGAATAAAGCATTTGAATGTGTCACCTGAACATTTTTGTAAAACAAAAACAGGCATAGAGATTTTATTTTACTTTTTTTGTGTGACGTTTAAAAGCCGAAACAATTGATCAAGTATTTATTAAAGTAACTGTAAGTGAAAGCTCGACTGTAACTGCTTAAATGTGAATATATGTTCATTAAAAATAATTTACCTGATAGTGAAATTAAAAAAGTAATATTGTAAAATAAAAATATTCCTTAAATACAATTACATTTAAAAAAAAATAAAAAAAACATTTTCAGCATGAAATAAACAGCTGTTTGTTTTGTTTTTCATTTGTTTTTTGAGAGAGAGGGGAGAGAGAGAGAGAGAGAGGGGGGGAGGAGCAGGGTGAAGAGGGTCAGACAGTGAGATGAGAAATAGTTGAACTGGCAGCAGAGGACATAACGTTATTTTAATACATTTCTATTGTGTGAAAATACATCAATACATCTTAAAAACTTGGTATATCGCTCAGCCCCATATTGAGTATGAAACAACAGTTTTTAATAGAGATGCATCCATTGCAGTTTAGTTTTTTTTTCCTGGTCTGATGTGCCAAAACAGATTTGATCAGTTTTCTTTCTTTAAAGACTTAGTCACGTCTCGGCTCTTAAGGTCTGACAAAAACAAGAGAAACGTATGGTTTGAACAAATATTATGTCAGCATTGACTTTGATGTAAACATGGAACAACAAATCATTTATTTTCTAGTCTTCTGACTACTCAAAGTGCGTTTACACCACAGGTCACACCTACACATTCACACACTGATGGTAGAGACTGCTGTGTAAAGAGTCCATCATCATAAGTAACTAATTCATTCATACACATTCACACACCGCTGAAGAAGCAGAGGGAGCAAGTGTCTTGCCCAAGGACACATCAACATGTGGCTGCAAGAGCTGGGGATCGAACACTTGACCTTCCGGTTAAAAGAAGACCAACTCTACCACTGAGCCACAGCCAACAGTTAGCCAACATTTTCTCCTGTTGAGATGCCAGTTTAACCCTCACACAGCCTACTTACATCTTCATCTTCATTTTCTAGTTTTAAAATGTTCTGGTCTTAGGAGAGCTGATCATTGTGCTTGTTTACATCCAGGTAGTGGAGCGAGGAGACCAGGACCATCAGCCGGAGCTACAGCCAGTCTATGGCTTCAGCTCTGACTGGTGGTGGTGGCCTGGTTGGTATAGCTGCTTTGCAGTTTGAGCAAAACAATTGACAAATATTAATGATTCATCTAACTGACTGGCGGGCTTGCTGTGGCTCAGTGGTAGAGTCTGTTGTCTCTTAACCAGAAGGTCAGGGGTTCAATTCCCAGCTCCTGCAGCCACATGTCTGATATGTCTTTTGGCAAGGCACTGAACCACAAGTTGCTCCCGCTGCTTCATCGGTGGAGTGTGAATCTATGAATGGATTAGTTACTTATGGTCACTTTACACAGCAGTCTCTACCATCAGTGTGTGAATGTGTAGGTTTGACCTGTGGTGTAAAAGAGCTTTGAGTTGTCAGTGTCGTGGAAATTACTAAGACTTGACTCCACACAATAAGACTCAGTTGACTCGGATGGCTTACGTTGATGAAAGTTTATACATAAGAAAAATACTCATGAGGAGACATGATTCAACATCACACTTCTGTCCTCGTGTCTTGCTCAATCAAATCTACCCTCCGGTTCCTGGGTTGGGAACCAGAGGGTCGCCGGTTCAAGTCCCGGCGCGGACCAAATATGGAAGTTGGTCTGGTAGCTGTAGAGGTGCCAGATCGCTTCCTGAGCACTGCCGAGGTGCCCTTGAGCAATGCACCAAACCCCCTCCCCACCATCAGCTCAGGAGCGCCTGCCGGGGGCCACTCTGTCACTCTGACATCCCTCCATTAGTCTATGTCCATAGGATCCTGTTTGTGCATGTGTGTGTATTTCAGCCTGTGTGTGTTGCATGACTTACAGAGTGTAAAAACAGAATTTCCCCTCGCAGGATTGATAAAAGTAAATCTTAATCTTAATAAGTCTACCAAACATCTTGACACTCAGTTGACAAAAAACAGTTGACACTCTCTAAGCTGTCCTTGGTGTTCTAATAACAACTGAACTCTATCAGGTCTGACTGACATTAGAGAACAGTGAATAAACCTAGTGACATCTGTACATTATAATCTAAATAAGCACAGAAATTCCACCACAGTCAGAAGACTAGAAAGGCGCTAAACAAGCAAACAATCATTCAGCGAGGATGATGAGGTCTAACCGTTCTGTCGACTAAACGTGCACACCACTAGAAATAACCCACAGCGAGTAGGTTTCAGATCTGTCTAAATCTACTCTCTGTGACGCTGTTGTAACGTTTGTGTGATGAATCAACTCTCAGTTGTCTCGTTGGTTATATCCAGGCTAAAAGTCTCGCGCTCACCTCATAGTCATGTGACTCCTCGTGAGGTCAAAGTCTGAATGTATTCTGATTCGGCCTCCCGTTTTGTGCACCAACTTGAACTTTCCCTTTTTATCAAGCACTACACGGCAAACATGCACGCCCCCTGACTGCTCAGCGCCTCAGAATGGACTCTTGTCTAGACGCCGTTTAAATCACCACCAAAGGCTTTTCCACACGGCCTCTGCCAAAAAAGCTCCTCTAAGGTCATGGAATTTACTCTCATGTTCGGGGCACAGCTCTCTATGAGAGGACCCAGCAGTTTAGGGTTAGGTGGTTTCACTAGACCGGAGTAGTGTTACTGCAGTAACGGCTCATTTATGACCTCCAGGTCTCGTCTGGTCAGCTGGGAGTGCGCGGTGTGGAGCGGCTGGTCTGACATGAGCAGCTCAGGAATAAATCTGCGGGAGGGAAGGGTTATGTAACATGTGGATGGGTTTAATCATATAAGTGTGTATAACAATGCTTCGTTGTAGATCAGACAGGAGCGTAAAGTCGTCGCCTGTGTGGAAAGCGTGCATCATCAGACGACAGCTGTATCTAATTATTCAAGGAATGCAGAGCTTTTGTGCAGAATACGGAGCTGGCTCTCTCAAATCCTTCTCTTCCCCCTTTTTTTCTCCCTCTCAGCTGAGCTCCTTCGGCTCTGCCTCAGTCCCCCCTCTCTGATGAGACGATGAGAACCCACACCCGCGGGGCCCCCACAGTCTTCTTCATAAGTCTGCTGTGGCCCCTGCTCGCCCCGGCAGCAGCGGCTGCGAAGGTGGACCCCAGCGGCGGAATCCCCTTCATGGGAGGCAACTACGATGGTCACCCCATGCTGTACTTCAGTCGGGGGGACGTGGAGGAGCTGCAGTACGCCGCCACGGGGACCCACCGGGACATGGCGAGGAGGATCCGCGAGGCCGGGGAGACCATGCTGGAGCACCCGGAGGAGTACCTGCCCCCCTGGAGCCCCGCCGAGTTCAGCGCCCGCTGGAACGAGGTGTACGGAAACAACCTGGGCGTGCTGTCCATGTTCTGCCTGCTGTACCCGCACCGGGCCGGGGCCCTCGACCTCGCCAAGGACTACATGGAGAGGATGGCAGCTCAGCCTAGTTGGTACATTTTCTGTTTCTTTTTTTCTTCTTTTGATTTCACCAACAGAGATGGAAGCAGCTGCTTGTTTTACAGACAGCTTTTAAACTTATTTATAGTATCATGAACGACTAGCAGACAATGTGAGGTTTGGCCCCTATTCGTTTTAGTTTTTAGACGGAAACGTTTCTTAGTTTCAGTCACATGTAAGTCGTTTATACCCTTCAAAGTTTAGTGGACGACAACTGAAAACATTTAAGTCCAGTTTAAGTCAATAAAAAGTCCTCATTACTTTCAGTCAAAACGTTTTCTCTCTTTAAATTCATTGAATTATCCTCAAACAGGAACCAGAAATTGGAATCAAGGCAACATGCTGCAGCTGTTTTTCTCAACTCGTGCAGACATGAAAACAATAAATACCATATTACTGCAAATATAATCGTAAAACAATCGCAGGGAGAAAAAATGACATCACACAAAATGATGATACTTTGATTGGACGACTTGTACCTGTACTCTCGATCTCTCCCAGTGTGGTAGGAGCAGCGTACTTTTACTTCTACTCCAGTGTATATTTTCAGCACAGAAGACAGTGACCCTCTTCGATGTAACATCTGGTGTTTCCACGGCAATGGTACACAATTTGTCTGTCATGGGCCATGGCGGCTCTGTAATGGCAGATGCCACGGCAAGACATGTCCTGTTGCTGCTATAAAACGACCGTTTTCTCTGGCTTTGATAACTGTTTGAAATGTTTCAGGTGATGTAAGTGCTCAACAACAAAATATAACATTGGGTTTAGTCTATTTCTTTTATTCATTTAGATATTTGAATGTGAACATTGTCATAAAATTCTAGGTTTAACTGTAACTAAATTATGATTAACTTTACTTACCCATTACGGTGCAAACTCTGTGACCAACACATTATATTAACATTACTGACAGATAATGGAAGTCAGCTTTGAAATCATTACATGAATCAATCTTAAAAATCACACCAGTCTGTCTCTACGATCACACCCTGTTTGAACGAGTGGTGGACCAGTAACTCCTGTGATCTACCAGGTTAAATGACTGTTTTTCCCAGTCAACTCTGCGATGTAACACCCAGATGTGAAAGTTCACATCCTCTGAGTTGCACATTTGTCACAGGGATTATTATGCAGCCTCTCCAGCCCGTGTCATGGCGGATGAATCTGAATCTATACTTCCCGTAGAAAAGCCCAGGTTTGAATCTCCCTAGATTTACCTGTAAGGTTTTCTCTGTCTGTATTCTTCTTGTATTCTTGAAATCTCTGGAGAGTTACACAGATGGTACCTGAGTTCTGTTTCCGCCCCCCCATGTGTGCTTCATCTTGGTCTTAAAGTTAATCCTCCCCCTCAGAGGCTTTCATCGTCCGTCACATCTCAGGAGGGTTCTCGTTTTTCTCTGTGGGCAGAGTTCTGGTAGAGATGCATTGTGGTCTGATAGGTCTGTGGTCCAGGAAATATGTTTAGCAGCTGTTTGCTGAGCATGCCCCCCAGATGAAAGGAAATGAAATGTTCAGATGTGAACTGAATCGCCCACTGCTGAGAAAGAAGCTCAGGGTCAAGGTGACCAGACAGGGATTTACTCCACTTTCTTAAAACAGGGTTCCCACGGATCACATAACAGTCTCAAATAAAAGTATCATCTTTACGTGTCTGCATAAGCAACACGTAGGTGTGAAGGTGAGTGTGGCTGGTTGTCTGTCTCTATATGTCAGCCCTGTGATTGGCTGGTGACCAGTCCAGCTTGTAACCCCGCCTCTCACCCAATGACAGCTGTGATCGACTCCAGCTGGGAAATGGGAAACCCCAAATGGGAAAATGTGGTATCCATACAATGGATGTATGGAAGTGTCTGCATGTGGGGAGGCATTTTATCTAGAGTCCGACCGATTAATCAGCCGATATTAGCATATCCAGTGACTATCGGCTAATTTGATCACATATATACGCCGATATTACAAAATTTATTTACCAGTCAATCAGCATTTATTCGAGTATTTTTGTAGCAGTTCTCTTTCACCAGCAGAACGCGCTATATGGATTACAACAAACATCACCACTCTCCAGAGTGTCAAGCAGTGATGCACGTACATGCTCAGTAACTTTCCAGTCGAGTGACCATCTTGTCTTCATTATATATATTTCCCACAAGTGCTTGATAACTGCATTTGAGGGATCAACACAATAAATGTGTACATCTATCTCTACATATCAAACATAGATCTAAGGAATATTTCGGCCAATATATCTATATCGGATTTTTTCTCTACACAAAATTGATATGTGTATCGGCCCCAAAAATTCCATATCGGTCTGGCTCTAAGTTTATCACACCAGGTTAAGATCAATGAGTACATTCAGTTTCTATTCATTATTTTTGTCCAAAGATTATGGAAGTGAAACAGTTGAGTAGAAGCTCACAGATTGCTTTATGTCATGACAAGGTCAGACTTCAGGTTAAAAGCACGATTTTAACCCGATTTTGGACTTTTCAGATGGAACAAATTGCAAAGTTAACGGGATGGACATTTGCCAGTTTTGTTATAATTCCAGAAACAGAACAATGTATCAATACAGAAACTCAGATTCTGTAGGAACCAGTTACAAAGAAAGCAAACGTACTATACATGATACTGTGGAAAGTACAAAGCCCAAGTCATCTGGATGTATCCATTCAGCTCAGGTTTGGTCCCAGGCTTTTTAGAGTCGAGCACGTCTGAGCGTCACGCAGGCCTCGGCCCGTGAACAGAGCTGCCTCATTTCCCTCACAATTCGATTAAGTTCAATGAACATTAGTTCTGCCTGGGAAGTGCAAAGTGGCTGAAGTGGATTACAGCCTTTCACCGAGTCTTTGTTCTCCAAAGCTTTTTATTTCTCACACTAAAGGATTGGAGGTCTCAGAAAATCATGCTCGAAGATTCACGGTGACCTTCTGCTGTTCATTTGCATGAATTTACAGAATCCCACATAACACATCGATAATTTAAGTTAGAACTCACAAGATATTCAATGCTTAAAAAATCTGCACAAATATTCTGCTCATTTGTCCGTGACTTTGAGTATGTTTACATGGACTTGAGTATCCCGGTTATGAGCCTTAAAACACAAACTGCAGTAAATACTCTCCCCTACACCCTACACCCTACACCCTACAGCCTACACGGACTGCACAACAAAATTACAATTATTGA
This sequence comes from Labrus bergylta, assembly GCF_963930695.1. Lineage (NCBI taxonomy): Eukaryota > Metazoa > Chordata > Actinopteri > Labriformes > Labridae > Labrus > Labrus bergylta. Next base: position 24,836,732 of record NC_089209.1, on the reverse strand, counting down.
AATAAATCAAATTAAGCAAACACACTATTCTTTCTCACTACCCATCTGTCTTTGGAGGTGAGGAAGAAGGCGGGCAGCGTTCCAGCTTTCGCCGCTCCCTTTCAAAAACTGGCACCTTCAGCCTCCCTCCGGTAATGCACACGCACACTGCACCAGCTACCATCCAATCAGCTGCCGGCGCACACTGTCAGCCTTTTCCCAATAAAGGACGGGTACTAAAACAAGATTATTAGTTCAGATCTTCACTGTACCTGACAATCACTGTTTAGAATTGTTGGCTTGGCCAATCAGATTTCCAAGGGGGCCCATGACCCCCCCTGGCCACCCCTCTGGACACGCCCCTGACAGCTTTGGACTGAACGCAGCTTTAAAGTAGTTTCTTATGAATTGTGGCTGAAAATAATAATAATAATAATAACAACACATTTTATTTATAAGCGCTTTTAAAAACTCAAAGATACTTTACAATAGTTAAAACATAAAGAACAGCACACTATGTGCTGTTGTTCTGAGGATGGTAGGTGCTCACTTCATGACATGGTTCAAGGGAAATTAAGAATATTGCACCTGGAACATACAAGAATTTGTATGTGTTGGTCTTTGTCCTGGGCAGCCTGTACCTCCGACCAGACAGGAGGGACACAGCACAAAGCCCCAGAAAGGCAAATCTAATCTAACAAACACACTTTAATTCCCAAATGACTCACAGTCATAACAAAAGACCAAATACCCCAACATGCTTGGGAAGGACAAAGACCTGGATAGGGGGGAAAAAGAAAAGAAGGTAAAGAGGGGAACAAAAGGTGGACTCACCACATCGCTACCTACAGTGTGTATGCTAGAGTCTCTCCTACCTGGCTCCTCCTCCTCCTCTGAACACAGATTGCACTCAGGTGTGAAGCAGGTGGAGGGAGAATCAAGGAGAGAGAGAGAACAGGTGTGCAGCAGGTAGAGGAAGGGAGAGAAACAGAGAGAGAGAGAGAACAGGGCAGAACATAACAGTGGCTTTGAATGTGTGCATGCCGAGGGAGAAGGCATGGCTTGATTATTGCAAAACAATGCAGACATCTCTAGCGTGTTTATTGTAAATGCTCATATGCCTTCAACTATGAAATTGGGATTAATTGTGCAGCCCGACAAGGAAGCATTAAACTATTTAACAAAAAGCTTGCTCTTTATACGGATCCTTCCTGACACTGAGGCTGTCCTTGTGTGCCCCCCGACGACTTCAGCCATTAAAAGCCCAGTCTGTTTCCCTGTCCACGTTTGGACCGGCTATGGGACTCATGCAGGTATAACCCCTCCTTCTCTTTCATCTGTCATGTAGGGCGAGGGGGGGGGAGCTCTAGCAGCTTAATCCTTCTTATTTTGCTGCATGACTGCTGTGTTGCCTCCGGCCCCTGGGCAGCAGGACGGGGGATTTTCCAGCAGCTCATTCCTGGGTGGGGGGTTTTAGACGGTTAGATGGAATGAGTGCCGTTTGCAGGATGCCTGTGTGTGTGTGTGTGTGTGTGTGTGTGTGCCACGGTGCAGAAAAGGAGAGGTCGCCGAGCATGTGTTTTCACGTCTGCAGAACACTCTTGTTGAGTTTTCCTTCGCGGCCGCACTTTTATTATGGTCACTGAACCTCTGAGGGTTTGTGCAGAGCGGCTCCAGGAACCAGGGAGCTGTGGTATTCATGACCTTCAATTATGTCTCTGACAACTCCAGGAACATGTTCTCGATGGACAGCCTCTGCTTTGTGGCAGACTGCTGCATGCTCCTTCTGTTTTTTAACAGTCTGTGAACAAAAAACATACAGAAAGCAACGTGCTGACCCCGATGTACAGCCCTCAACAGGAACTTAGCATTTGTTTCATTGTATGTGTTGCCTTATGGTGCAACGTAAAGGAGCTCTTTAATCCATGTGGTTTTCATTTACATGATCAGACAGGACGTGGTTTACACATAAAACCTCAGCTGCCACTTAACATGTGGAAACCATGTATGAACAGCACTTAACATGTGGAAACCATGTATGAACAGCATCCGATCATTATTACATGCTTTATTACCAACACTTTCTTTTATGTACTTCACCTTCAAGAAGTTGTCACCAAATGTGTGACAATTAGTTCAAAAAGTTCATTAAATCTCTGTTTTATCATGTAAGAAAAACCTGCTGTCGGCCCCACAGACTCAACTGGGCGGGGGCTCGATCCCCATTTCCTGCAGCCACATGTCTGATGTGTCCTTAGGCACTTAACCCAGGGTTGCTCCTGCTGCTTCATCGGTGGTGTATTATGTGTGTACATATGAGTTAATAATACTGATGTTTACTTTACAAAGCAGCCTCTACTTTACCTTTATTTCCTTTGCACACCAAAAGAAGTTAAAATAGAAAAAGAATAGAAGGGATGAAAAGAAAAGACCGTAAATCAGTAAAAAGACTGGCAGCTGCACTTGGAGGTTAGGTGAAGAATCTGTCGCTCTGTTAAGATTTGAACACAGCCTTTATTGAAACATCAGCATGATTTATCGTCTCGACTAACAGTAATTCAGAAAAGCGATTTAATTTCCATCACCACATCTGAAGTCCATTTCTCTTCAATTAAAGTCTGGGCGAAACGATAATGAAACACCTCTGGCTCTTTTTTTACGGCCATGATGATCACTCTAAAATTCACAGAATCAGCATCTCGGATCGGAGCGCCTGTTAACCCCGGAGAGAATTTGCACACGCCACACTTTGAATGTGTCTTTATAGCGTCTGTTTATTGCTGCAGCTGTAAGTGCGGTGTAAAATGCTACTTAGCTCCTTTATGTTTTGCTGTCAAAGTGATTAGAGGTTTTTACAACTGTGATAATTAAAGATAATGAAAAGCTTTTCCAGTGGAAAGGCTTCTCGTCCGTGTTAAATGGTTTGCCAGGATTTAGTTTTTTTCACACCTGCTTACCATTGAACGTCTCCACCTGCTCCACATATGTCCATGCATTCTTCTTCAGCTCGTTGTCGTTGTCTGTGTCTGCAGGTTGGTCAAAGACGCCCCCTGGGACGAGGTTCCTCTGGCGCACTCTCTGGTCGGGTTTGCCACCGCCTACGACTTCCTCTACGAGTACCTGAACAAGGGCCAGCAGGAGCGCTTCCTGCAGGTGATCGGCAACGCGTCGCGCCTCATGTACGAGAAGTCGTACGTGCGAGGCTGGGGGTTCCAGTACCTGCACAACCATCAGCCTACCAACTGTGTGGCTCTGCTCACAGGAAGCCTGGTTTTCATGACACAAGGTGAGAGAGAGTCACATCTGTGTTGTGTGTTTTTATGTGGAACAAAGACGTTGATTGGTTTGATCTAAAGTCTACAACCAGACACTGATATTGTTTTACAATTTTTAAAGCTCTAGATGATCATTTGTATTCTTGTCACCAGACCTCCTAACCTGAACCTCTTGGAAAAGAAATCTGTGCATCACTCGTTCTTTCTCTTTTCAATATGAAACCAAAATTAAACCAGAAAAAATACTTGTATTATTCAATATTCGTTACCAAAACCAAACAACAAAAGAGACGAGAACATAAAGAACACCACACAGATTTAAGGTTTTAACCCTGAGCTTTATTTGTCTGTAAATATCCCTCCCAGAAATACTCAAACTAAAGTAAAAAAAAGAGAATGAAACAAAAAAGGGCTGGAGACCCCGGCCACTATAAAGTCCCTTGATAACTGTAGACAAACCCATCCTCAGAAGAAATGCTGACTATCTATAGTTCTGCAGGGTAGCCTGCAGCCTGCAGCCTGGATTCTGTTGCAGAAGGACTTTAAACTCAAAGAGCTAGTGTCCTTAAATGTTTTTAAATCTAAAATAAAAAACCTGGAAGCAGATTCTAAAGAATTTTTAGCTCGACTTCCTAAACTACTGAATCCCAGATTTGACTCATGAGCTGTTTTAACATCTGCACTCCTGAAAAATATAAAGACAATTTCAGGAGGACTGCTCCGGATATTATCCTGATTCTCCCTGTCAGACGGGAGGGGGGTCTCCTGAGGTGAGACTTGACGTAAAAAGAATGATGCGGACAAGGTAATGGAGTCTGCTATATGATGCTATAAAAAGAATATTTGCCTTTATAACAATGCTGCGTGTAGTTCGACAGACTCACTCTGTCATCAAAAGAGCAGAGAACAACATACTGATAAACACAAAACATAATGCAACAGGAGACCGTAGCAGTGGCATGCATACACACAGCAGTCAGAGTTTATAAACGTCACTCCCCCTCCTCCTATTGGCTCGAGCTAAATTCTCCGGATAATATCCTGCTGTGTTCCCACTCGGACTTTCTGCAGAAAAACGTACTTTGTCTCCCTTTGTGTCTCGGTCTGTAAGTTTGTGTTTTTGCTTTTGTATCTGTTGGCCAGGTCTTCATCGGATTCTTAATCTCAATGGGACCAACCTGGTTCAATAAAATAACAGCAGCTCTGTGTGCGAGTTGGAGGATTAGAAACGTGCTTTGCTCAGCACTAAACAGCTTCAGGCCGACTGAAGGAATCTCATTAGTCCAGTTCACACTGTGGATATGAAGCTTGTGTGGTCTAAAGGCTGATTCAGAGGATTTCCACCTGCTGAGGATACAACTGGCGATATGTTCACATGATTCAGTTTCTTTATGAGTGTCTCTGCCTGGACTCTCAGCCCGATGTTATCTGATCTGTGTTATTGTTGTCCAGAGGAGGTTCTATTCTGTGATCTGTTCCTCTCCATGCGTTCCCCTTTGAGTGCCAACATGATTATCCCCAGCTCAGTGTTTCTCTTTGTTTTAATATCCTGCACTAAATATTCAGTGTGGGTCATGAGGAGGTGGATGCTTTGCGGTACAGCTCACTTTCGCTTACAGGGATTTGATTCCTGGCAGAAAAGATTCGGTCCTGATGGGAACCAAATGACAGCAGGCTCACTGCGGTCACTGTGGTTTTATTTGTAGAGGGGCAACAACAGACTCAGCACTCTGTGAACAGTTAGGAGAGTTGGAGTCCGACCTCTTTTTTTTTGCCCCGAGCCGAGGAAAAAGTGAGTTTTGGTCCAGCTCTGGCTGTCTGGAACACCTTGGGAGGAGACGGAGAGCTTTACAGCAGAGCTCGTGCAGAGAGCAGCTGCTTAACCCATAAAACTCCAAATGTTCTGCAGCATCTACTGACACATTCACTTGTTGTGATGTTATTTCTTTAATATTTGTGAAATGTGTCACATCCAGACTTCACAACATAGGCTAAATGTTTCATATGTCAAAGGTCCCAGTGTGTTTTTTTGTCTTTGGATTCACAGTTCTGACTCAGAGATTCATAAATTAAAGACGTGGTTTTTTTTCAAATAGAAAAATTTAAACAAGAAGCGGCTGTGGCTCAGTGGTAGAGTCGATTGTCTTTCCACCTGAAGGTCAGGGGTTCGGTCCCCGGCTCCTGCAGCAACATGTCCGATGAGTACTTGGGCAAGACACTTAACCCCAAGTTGCTCCCACTGCTTCGTCTGTAGTGTGTGAATGTGTATGAATGGATTAGTAACTTCTGATGATCTCTTTACTCAGCAGTCTCTACCATCAGTGTGTGAATGTGTAGGTGTGACATGCGGTGTAAAAACACTTTGAGTAGTCAGAAGACTAGAAAAAGTCCATTTACCATTTTAACTGAAATACCTGCTATGTTTCTTTTTTATGGTTGAGGTAATGATCATGATGATGTTGATGAGTAAAAGTGGTTTCATTTTCCATTTCAAAAAAGAAATTAACTTTAAAAACAGAAACGATAAAAGATTTGCTGAGGCCAGATGATATTGTAACCGACCAGGCAGGAGCCGAGCTGTTTGTCAGATCCAGAGGTGGTAAAGGGACTTTTTTTTTCTTATTTTGTTGTTGATATTTTTGGGGGCATTTTTTCCCCTTATTGGATCAGACAGCTGAAGAGAGAGAGGAAATGTTGGTAGGAGAGAGTAGGGGGATGACATGCAGCAAAGGGCAGAGGTCGGATTCGGAACCCACGGCCACTACGATGAGGATTAAAGCCTCTGTACATGGGGCACACCACATAACCACTTGGCCGCCCTGTGCCCCGGTTTAGGGACTTTAAAACAAACTTCAGAGTCAGACCATCGACTGTAAATATTAATGGACGAAGCCTGAGTCAACAATCTGTTCCTGGAGGGGGCTTTGGAGTCTCATCAATGTCTCATCGATGGATTTCCATGTTGAAAATCCTGTCTCAGTCTAACTTTCAGTCAACCTAACAACAGGCTGAGAGCTGGAGCTGAGGCGGGTTTTAAGCCTCCTGACAAACTGTTACACAGTGCTCGCCTGTCAATCAGGTCAGCTACGCGTCTTATTGTGAATAACTCTTATCGTTCAGAAATCAAAACGTGTGAGTTATCAAAATATTCATCCCCGTACAGTGTGTGCCGATCGAAACATGAGCTAATCAGAACTATTTTGTTTTTTGAACCAGGCTGTAATCATGTTCATTTCTGCTGTAAAAAAGGCTTTTATGAAAAGGCATCAATGTGACTTCCTGTGCTTCTGCAGCCGGCCTCAAGTGGACACTCGAGGAACTGCAGGATTTTGCATTTCCGCATTGGCTTCATTTATAAACACCGGAGGTTATGGTTTGGTTCCAACATAGCTTACATGTTTTTGCTTTAAATCAAAAAGCCAAAAAAGCTATTTTATCTAACTAGCTTCACTCAGGTGTCACTTGTAACACTGTGCAGACCCTGCGTACAGTCCCTCACTGCAGAAGAATCATCATTTCCTGTGCAGAGTGATGACATAACGTCCAAATATTATTCTCTCTGGACGGCTGTGAATCAATGGAAAGTTTCCAATAAGCCCTCCAGAAATTCTCTCCATTGTTTATCCACAGGCTCCACGAGTTTTGCTGACTTGTTTCTTTTTCTTCTTTTTGTTCCTTAAAATAACACGCTCTAACGGTTGAACACTTCATGTGTCACTCATAACTGAACAGAAATCAGCACGCCGTTTGGCTCTGCAAAAGCTCTGACAGACTTTGGTTTAGATAACCAGAACATTCCTGCTGCATGTGTTTGCTTGTTTCTGCCTTGAAGCTGTACCTCAGTTCATCGACAGTGAGCTACAACGCTCTCACGCTGTGTAATGTCTGTCAGGGTAATGCACGACCTTTGGGTCACTTTCAATCCTGCTAATACATTTGGGAAGTTCTGCTTCTATGAAGTCCATCATTCTATATTTCATCATACAACAGTAAATTCAGACCAAGCAATCTGATTGGACAAGAGGCTCTCCACGAGCTAACATCTTCCCCGGGTCTTTTCACAACATACATCGATTAGGGGTGTTGAAATTTCTTGTTCATATGATAAAAACAAACAATCCTGACCTGATGCTAGGACTGGCCATTGAATAGAGTTTATCAATAAATCATAATTGTGAAAAATCTGGATTTTCAATAATAAAGATTGAGATCACCCCCCCCCCCCCTCTGGTTGGAGAGGCTGGTTGGACCCAGGTATGTTCAACCCAGCCACATGTATTTTGCTGAAGTATCTCTGCCTCACCTGTACTTGTGCTGTACTTATGGTTTGTACAGATGTATTTGGCAGTATTGGTTCTGCTCTCAGCAGTATCAGTGCAGCATGCCACGGATTTTGCTGACAGCGCAAACATTTGATTCCCCCCATGGGGACATGCAGTGAAGACATGCAGAACAGAACCTGAATGTGCATGTAATGATGCTGACATCTTGCAGACATAAGAAGCAAACAATTCATCCTAGAACAGTGCTGACTGAAGCAGGTGGAGGTTTGGGTGGTGGAGGGAGAATTGCACAGCAGTTATCTAGCAGCAGAGTGGATGTGATGCAGGAGGAGTGAGAGGCAGAATGGTTTCACTCAGTGGTACTCAGCCTTGTTTGACTTAAGAGCCACATTTTCCAACAAAATATTTCTGCAAGAGCCACAATCAAAAAAACGCTTCCTTTCCTAAAATGTGTGTGGAAACACAGTGACATGACTTGCAAAGAATAATTTCTGCTGACAATGTTTCCCTTTTTTAAATAATTAATTTGGATTTTTTTTTCCAAGTAGGACCTAAAAGAGCCACAACTAGTCCCAAATAGGCCACATGTGGCTGGAGAGCCTCGGGTTGAGTATCACTAGTTTAAACAGAGCACCTTGTTGTCAGAGTGTGATAATGATTGGTTGGTATTGGGGCGGTTCTCAGATCAGCTGATGGCCGCTTGCGGGCAGGACTACTGTATTCTGCCTGAGCTAACGCAGGGCTCCATGTATGTAGTTTCCCCAACACGTTTGTCACTAATGCTGTGGACTTATATTATGGGATGTCTCCTCCAATTGGCCAAATTAATCCATGCATGCAGCATTAAATACATTGTGTGATTTACTTTAAAAACACGGTAGAGCTTTTTTAAAACTAATTATGTTTATTTTTCTCTGCAGCTGTCATAACTTCATCCATTTAAATGTTTAATGGGTGATTTAATGTTTTGACGTTTGAGGAAAGTGACTGAAGCGTCTCCGAGCCGCTCGGGCTCTGCAGTGTGAGCGCTGCCGACACTCTGTTGCTGTAAATATGTTCTTTGTGCGCGCCAAGTGTTCCTGTTTGACAGTAAATAAGTGCTCTGTGTGAGCCCAAACCAAACAGAGCCGGGGACAGCTCCAGTGGGTGCCCTCTGACTGGAGGGGGCGGGTGTCGTCTCAGGATTCCTCAATGGGTGAGGCTGGAGTGTTTCTGTGGTCACTCGCTCTCATAGTAAACTCTGTGTGTGATCTGTGTTTGTGTGTGTGTGAGTATACACACTGCAGAGTGCTGTAAGGAAGTGTCATGATTTCCATGGACGTGTGTGGAAGGTTTCTTTAGGTCACAGACTGAGACGAGTGTGTTTGCTGCAACGCTGTTTTGTGTTTTTCATCTTGCCTCTAAATCATGAGGCCCTGGTCATTTTATAATGCTCAAGGCCTGATTCATAATAGGATTGCACGGCTTTTGCGCTCGCTAACCCTTTGCTAGTGAGTCAGAAAGACAAAATTCACTAAACACACTCGGATGGTTGAATGCTCCCCTTACTACGCTGCAGAGCAAACAGCGTCTCTGTGCACTGGTGCTGTGTGCACGTATTCAAATGAACCATCATGAAGTCATTTGGGGACAAACTGGCCCTTTTTCTATTCATATCAGCAACATTGTAAAAAGCATCTTATTCACAAACACCAGCGCTAACAGCAAGTGCAAAATCCTGCAGTTCCTCAAGTGTCCCCTTGACCGTGGTGAAACAGTAAGTGTAAGAGATGTCACGAGCAAACTTTGTATGACTTAAAAATATATAAATAAATTATATGTAAATATTACTTTGAAATTGTTTTAATATATAGTAATGTAACCAGGAGTATGATCAGTCCAAGGCAAGTGAGTGGCTCAAAACTTCATTCAGGGTTGCTGGTATCCTAGTGGTAAGTGTGCGTCCACATGTAAGGGTCGGCCCTGGTTCAAATTATCGCAGCAAAGAGAAGGAGCTAATGATGCAAGAAAACTTTAGCTGTTAGCGGCCACATTCCATTCTTAGTGAATCAGGCCCTCGGTCTCTCACTCTCTCTTCTCTGAACATATTCTCAGTATGATGAGCACTTCGATTGATTCTTTAGGGGAAACTTTAACCAAGTTTGCAGCACATGATCGATTTATTTTCACTTATTTAATCAGTTATAAATCAGGATTTTACTACCTTGGCTTGAATTATGTTTTTTTTTTAGGGAAAATGGCAGAATTTCCTGAGTTCACCAGAAGATATGTAATTAACGCCGGTTCCCTCGACAAATAGCCTAAGGTTTTTTTTTCGTGATGCATCGGTTCGAAAATTGGCCAATATAAGCCCTGTTGACAGACATCTGCAATTAATGTTTCTTGACCCCGATGTCAGTAGCGGATGTTCATTTGTTGTGCCAAGTGAATTTCATGCTGACATCCTGTACAACTATTGATTCAGAGAAGAGGTCTTTTATTTGTCGATAATGAGAGAACATGGTGGCATTGTGGGAGTCCTACATCTAAAGAAGTCATTAATCTGAACTACGAGAAATACAAAAGTTGACACAATCGGTTCATATTTCTGCTGACTTCACAACACAAGGGCTGCGCTTACTTCCCTCTGTTTCCTACATCCTCCTATTTATCTTACTCACACTGCAGAGACTCACTTCCAGTAACAAACCCTCCAGAGTACTTCACACGCATATAAATATGAACCTTTGTTTTAGTCTCAGCTGATCAAATGGTAAAGTTCATCAAAGTGCTCCTGAAGGTCGATGCTCTTTTCCCTGTAAAAAAAAATGGATGCAGGCCCTAAATTTGTACCACAAGCATGATATCCCCAGAGGAAATTTGGTTGTAGTCTTGTATGCAGTCATGACAGATAAACCTCAGACTGTATTTAACCTGTAAACCATCTCCTCTTCTTCCAGGCTACTTGCAGGAGGCCTACCTGTGGACCAAGCAGGTTCTGTCCATCATGGAGAAGTCTATGGTCCTCCTACAGGATGTGACGGACGGCTCTCTGTTTGAAGGAGTGGCCTATGGGACGTACACCACCCGCTCTCTGTTCCAGTACATGCACCTGGTGCAGCGTCACTTCGCCATCGGACACTTCGACCACCCCTGGCTCCTCAAACACTTCGCCTTCATGTACCGGACCATCCTTCCCGGTAACAGAACTCATGTTTATATCTAAACAGCTGTGAGGTTTGGCACACTTTCCTCTGCAGTGGCTTTATTTCTTCAGCCAAATCCAGAGCAGATGTTTCCATGTTCACTTACTGTGAATGGCTGACTCATGTCGTTAGTATTTACCAGAGTCATCCATCCAAAAACTTCTCTATATTAGATTAGATGTTCAAATCACCTGAGGCTGCCACATCAGAGAGTCTCCACTCTGAGCTGACGTGAGGTATGCATGCGTGTAGTCATTCCCTTCCTGGCCGCTGAGCTCAGACCTGCAGGGATCTCTCAAGTCCTGGAAGTCTCTCCTGAAGGTCAAAGGGAGGGCAGCCACAGAGGAAGGGGCCCCCTGGGTCAGACTCGGACATTTCACAGCCCCCTGCCAACAGTTTCTGTATTGTGGCAGAGCAGCAGTGCAGCACTCAGAAAGCACCGCTAATTACAGCAGCCAGTAGACAGGAAGACGGGGCCGGATTATCATGAACTGCATCTTTAGCAATGCTGACGGTTGCTATCTCCTAACCGTGTTGTGTGTGTGTGTGTGTGTGTGTGTGTGTGTGTGTGTGTGTGTGTGTGTGTGTGTGTGTGTGTGTGTGTGTGTGTGTGTGTGTGTGTGTGTGTGTGTGTGTGTGTGTGTGTGTGTGTGTGTGTGTGTGTGTGTGTGTGTGTGTGTGTGCTTGCAGTCTGTTGACAAAAAGCAGACTGTAGAAGTGCAAGTCCAGTATTTAAACTTAGAAGGAGAACATACTGGATTCTGAAATTATTCAGAACAGATTGTGACATACCGTTAGGCTGTATCGTTATCAGCGTCATCGTTGTCTCGTGTTTAGCAGCTTCACCAGCTGCAGAAAGTCACAAGCCCAACTTTCATCTCAGGTTTGATACAAAAAAATAGATAAATCCATCTTATGTCAAAAAGTTGTCTTTACAACGGGCTGTAGAAGCTAGCAGAGTTATATTTGCGCAAAATCCAGTAATATTACTTCTGTATGGTGTCAGTCGACATGGTTGTTCTTTGGTTTCTAACAACACAGTTCCTCTGCAGGTCAACATGATGCATGTTGTCTGTGAGGTGGAGCCATAGCGCTGTATTACAACAGTGCAGTTGCACTAAGAAACCCTTGGTGGGCTTGACGTTCTGAAAGTTTCTTATTATCCTATTTAATTTTTTAATTTAAATTTTTTAAGATTTATTTTTGGGCTTTTTGGGCCTTTATTGAAGAGATAGGATAGAGTAAAAAATCAGGGAGAGAGAGTGGGGAATGACAAGCAGGAAAGGAGCCACATGTTGGATTTGAACCTTGGACACCCGCTTGGAGGACTACAACCTCTGCACATGGGGCGTGCGCACTAACCACTGCACCACCGGCACCCCTATTGGGGTTTTTTATAGCGCTTTTATTGTTAATTGTACTCATACCTGTATATTGTGTTTTATACCTGCACAGCACTTCGGTCCAATGAGGTTGTTTTAAACTCGACCTATGGCCAATAATCCCCGCTTAACCTGCATTTGCAAAACCCCAAATACCTGTTACTAATGTGGTGAGAAATGCATTTGTTCTTCAGTCTTACTAAAAGAGAGCGTGTTTGTCCTGTAATAGTTGTTGTATGATAACTTCTGGTTGACTTCAATTGCCTGTGATTGCACGCTGCAGTTTTTATAGATGGTTTCTAAGAACTCTGTCACCACCAAGTGTGAGGCTTTCTCTACATGATTACAGACAACAGAACTGTGAACACTAAGCACCGGCTTTGGGACGGAGCTGGGTCACAGCAGAGGGGTCTGCGCCCAATTATTTTGTTCTGAGAATAGACATGTGGTTCAAAATGATTTCTTTATGCACTGCAGACGACATCAACATGAAATGTAAAAATGTCTGCACAACATTTCTGAGCCGTCACTGAAGTTGTTCTCTGTTTTTTTTTACTCTCTCACCAGGGTTTCAGCGGACTGTAGCCATCGCAGATTCAAACTACAACTGGTTCTACGGTCCAGAGAGCCAGCTGGTCTTCTTGGACCGCTATGTGTTGCGTAACGGCAGTGGAAACTGGCTGGCAGACCTGATTCATCAGAACAGGGTGATCGAGGGGCCGGGACAGGCTGGGAAAGGACAGAGATGGTGTACACTCCACACAGAGTTCATATGGTGAGCTGCTGAATTTGATATCGCAACATTTCAAATGGAGTATATGATGAAATCGAAATGTAAGCCCTGTTGAATTATTGTGCAAAATTCACCCAAAAGAATAATGTCGATGGTTTAAATACTTTACATTTATATATGCAATAATCCTGGTTGGAGGTGTTATGTTTCTGAGTTCATTCATCTATCAATCTTTCAAACTGTCATGAAAACCACTTCTTCAAACTTTGCACAAAACCAATTCACAGCAGCTGCGTGCTCATTGTGGGAGGAGCTGTACTTATTACGTTTTTAGGAAGTATTTTCAAGAAAACATTTATTTCTTTATTGTCTTCAGACATGCAATAGTCCTGGTTTGATGTTTTATGTTTTTGAGGTTGTCTCAAAAACCATTTCGTCAAACTTTGCACTAAACCAATTCTGAGTAGACGTTACCATTACGTCACCAAAGCTGCGTACACATTGTGGTGGTAGAAAAACAGTGAAAGCAGATGTAGAGAATACACGGAGAAGCTGTACTTATAGTGATTTAAATTGTTCTCACAAAAAATTAAATAATCAACACAGTTCAATTCAACATGGCCATACGAGGCCAAATGTGCATTTTATGTCCTTTCCACTGGCTAGGCAGCAAATCGGTCCTTAATACACCAAAAACATCTGACTGATCTCAGTATTCAATGTTCTGGAAAAGAGAACCTCAGCCCATTGCTAATGATTAGCACTGATGATCACCATAAGATAACTTGTCTTTTCACAGATTTTCCTTTTCAAAAGGGAAAATATATAAAATCGTAAAAGTTTAGTACAAGTAAATTAGGCAAGTTGAACAAACATTGTACAAAGATATATTCACACTTCAGAGAATTTAAATATTTGGTTGGCTGTGGATGAGTGGTAGAGTCGGTCGTCTCTCAAGTAGACATGGGACCGATTCAATCTTTTATCCATATCGGGTTCAATATTGACGTAATTTACGTATCGGATATCGGACTGACGGCGCCAATCCATGTTGCTGATCAAGAAAGATAGTTGGCCACTTCCACAGTCTCGCTTTGAAGACGTTCAGACTGAACTGTAAGAAGTGTCCACAAGTCGTCTCCATGACGATGTATAGATGAGATGGAACATCCCTGTACATGATCAAAAGTACAACTCTTACACTTCAGTTAAAAACATTTAATTTGAAAAACCTGACAATTGTTGCTGCTTCCTGTTAGTATGCCAATCCAGCAAAATGCAATGCCGGGTTAACGGCATGAATGTGTAGGTGTGACCTGTGATGTAAAGGTACTGTTTCTTTTTCTTCAGGTATGACCCCAACCTGATTCCCAAGCCTCCTTCCGATTTTGGCACACCTCGACTCCACCACTTCGAGGATTGGGGCGTGGTGACTTACGGCAGTGCTCTACCTGCAGACACCAACCGCTCCTTCCTGTCCTTCAAGTCAGGGAAGCTGGGGGGTCGGGCCATCTTCGACATCGTCCACAAGAACAAGTACAAAGAGTGGATCAAAGGATGGAGGAACTTTAACGCCGGCCACGAGCACCCGGATCAGAACTCTTTCACCTTTGCGCCCAATGGTGTCCCGTTCATCACTGAGGCACTGTACGGACCCAAGTACACTTTGTTGAACAATGCAGTGCTGTTCGGCTCGGCCACGTCAGGGAGCTGCTTCAAACCGTGGACTGGACAGGTCACAGAGGTCTGTGATTCAAAGTGGTTGAGGTACAAGGTGGGGCTGGCTGCTGACGCCCAGGGCCGAGTGGAGGCCGCTCTGGAGAGACAGGGAATGGTCTTCATCCGTGGCGAGGGAAGTTCTGCTTATTCCCCTGAGCTGAAGATTAGAAACTTCCAGAGGAACGTACTCCTCCTTCACCCGCAACTCCTGCTCCTGGTGGACCACATCCACCTGGATCCAGACAGCCCAACGAGGGCCATGAGCGCCTTCTTCCATAATACGGAGCTCCCGTTCCAGGGGACGAAGATAGACGGAGTTCATGGAGCATTTGTTTCTCATGGGGAGGATAAATATAAGATGTTCTGGATGGATGACACAGGCTTCAGTCACAAAGGGGTGGCAGGGTACTGGAATTACCCTCGAGGGTACCCGTACAATGGATCCAACTATGTGAACGTCACTATGCCGCTCAGGTACCCTCACTCCAGAGTGGCCTACATTTTCTTTGGACCAGGCGTGGATGTACAGAGTTTCAGCCTGCGTGGAGACGATCAGAGAGTAGATATCTACCTGGCCACCAAAGATCACACCTACACCATCTACCTGCTGACCGGAGAAGTCACCAGTAAGCCGCTGTTCGCCATGGTGCTGCAGGACCACAAGAAGATCGTGTTTGAGAAAACGGCGGCCGTGGCGGAATCCTCACCTGAGGAGGTGGAGGAATACGTCAACGTGATGGACGACAACCTCCAGCACGTCAAGCCAGTCTTCCAGCAGATGGAGAGGCACATCCTCGGACGGGTTCTCAACACCGCCAGCTTCCGCAAGACCGCGGAGCGCCTCCTCCAGTTCTCCGACAAGAAGAAGACCGAGGAGGTAATCGAGAGGATGTTTGCCATGTCAAAAAAGCAGGGGAAGGGCAAAGGGGGAAGGAAGGTGAACCTTGGGGAGAAGCTTTCTGAAAGTCTACCTGATCTTTTTGCACAGATCGAGGTCACTGAGAAGAAGGAGAGGCAGAGGACTTCAAAGCGTACTTATGAGGACAGTCCAGAGGAGGGAGATGCAGACTCCAGGGCCTTTATGGATTATCCAGATGGCCGTAAAAACAGAAAAGGTGCCTTTGTCAAAGGCCGCAAGTTTAAGGAGGTTCACATGGTGGCCACAGTGGGGAGCGAGGGTCTCTCCAACACCGCCTCCTACATCAGACTCTTCCTCCTCCTGAACACGGCCACCTTCTTCCTGCTGCTGGCCGTGTTACTGACTCGCTTTCAGAGGGGGCGGAGCTTGCACACACAACGATGCTTCTACACCGTCCTCGTCATAGACTGCTTCATCTTACTGTACCTCTACTCCTCCTGCTCTCACACACAGTGCTAACATCAGGAGCGAGCGGGAGGGGCCGTCCAACCTCAGATCACATGAGCTATCACATGAGCTGCTTTCACACATGCACTCCTGAAAAGTTCTAGAAAATGTAGACAACCCCCTACCAAAAAAAAAATACTTGGGGGCTGGCAGGAGTAAGAAGTATGTCACATAATGCAGCTTACCCGGAAAACTTCAGGAGTTTTATGCAAGTGTGAAAGCAGCCATGTTGAACGAAATGCACCCAACACCTCAGCCTGAACCCGACCTTATAACAGAGGATTTGGGCCACTTTTAGAGAGAAATCTTAAATGTAAGTTGAATTGAAGTTTTTATTGTGTCATACATTCATTTATATGCCCAGACGTTTGAGGAGCAGAGTGCAGAGGTCAATTCATTGTCATGGAACAAACAGAGAAAGCAAAAGCAAGATAAACCCTCATTAAACCGACTATCTTCTCATCTTTTCCAAGCTTTTGAGACAAAATTAGCAAGCTTAAACAGACATTCCAGTTTTTGCACACCTGTCCACCCCAATATTTCAGGTTTTTGACGAGCTACTTCATGAAACAGTCATTCTCTTCATAGTCAAATATCAAAGAAAATGGGACTCAGTTTCTACTTCATCCAAATCACACATCTCTCAAAGTCAGTTTTCTTCTTGAATATTTTTGAATCGACCAACTTCAATAGTCAGAGGGAGAATAGTAGATCTTTAATGTGCGACCAAGGATCTTTGGCTTTTAGCGACATGTTAATTATAATTCAGGCATAAAATTCTGAAAAATTGATCTGCACACATGTCCTTAGTTTTGGCTTGGACAGAATGTTTTGAAGCCATTTTTATTCATACTTCATCAAGAGCTTATCTTGAAGTTTGATTTTTGAAAAATATCTAAATAAATATTCAAGATGTTTAACACAAAAAGGGTTGAATCATCAATGTAAAATGTCATGATTAGACACTCAAAATAGTCCCAAATGTGACAAGCTGCTTCTATGATACTTACTACATATACCTCTCTGCAGACTGTTGTGTATGTGTAAGGTTACTATTTTACTCTTTTATGGCTGTTACACTTTTGGAGCCATTCTAAATGTTAAACTTTATAAATGTATTTCTTTCCTCATGACATTAGGAGCTTATTAACATCGATATCTGTTTTAAATCACAGGTTTGTTTTCACACATTCATGGTTTCTATGCCTCTGCAATGGCAACAATCTTGGCTGGAAGATTTTAGTGTTCAGGTTCATCCTCCGTCCTCCTGTCTGTCCATATGTCCATGTTCATAAATAATATCATATCATAATGTAATATTTGAAGAATGTTGTTGGTCATTTTTTCATATTTGCATAACTGTCCTACTGGAGTCACGGATGAATCGATCTGAGATTGAAAAAACAACAACTTTTTATGTGAAATCATAATGTGTTTATATACCTGATTTACGAAGAAGAAGTTTGATGTTCAAAGGTCACTGTGACCTCACGTCCATCCAATCCTATCCATCCATCCATTTCTTTCAGTTATCCTGGGCCGGATCGCTGCCAAGCAACCCTTCAGAGAAAACTAATTTCAGCCACTTACTTCCTCAATCTCATTCTTTTGGTCGCTAGCCAAAGAATTAGAATGTAGATTAGCTGGTAAATGGGATATCTGATTAGTGCCTCAAGGGAATAAGTTCATCTGGTTTGGTTAGTGATCAGTTAGTGTGCCATCTTCACCTCATGTACCTGTTTGTTTCACTCTTCTAGTGAGATGGGTCTACCAATGTTCACATGAAGAAAGATTCTCTGGTAGTATGTCCGTCCTACGGATGCACCCCCTCTCCTTTTCAAGCCCCCATGAAGTGCGCTGCCCGTTGTAGCCAATTTAACATGGTGGCCGTACCTGGAATTGCAGCGTCTTGTGATGCCTTAAGGCCTGAAAAGACTTACATTGGGAAATAGACATCTATAAATCAGCAAATACTTAATTTTTTTTAGGTAAATCACATTCCTGATATGAACACTTGAACACTTTTAAAAAAAATAATTAGGTCCTTAAAGTTGTCAAATGCGATTAAAGCTGAATTCAGAGATATTTTATAGACATAGTGAACGCGGATCAGAGCCACTGGACGCTGGCTCCAAGCGCCATCCTCTTTAGGCCCAAGAACATGGCAGATTCGGGTACTTTTACACACTGAAGTCTGACTTTTTTACCATTCTTTAAACGTCCTTATTTTAGAAATGACATTTTATACCTAAACTCTTATGAGAATCTTTGAGCGTTTGTTTTTTTTCTAACAGTGGCCCTAATCCTGTTAAAGGTCTGCGTATGAGGTGCTCAGGAAAAAACAACTGATTCCAAATAGGAATTGATGTTTTGCCGAGATAAAATAAAAAACGGACCACCTCTGATGTAAACAGCTTCTGTGGAGCTTTAGAGTCTGTGTGAAGTGAAGTTTTCTTCTTTTGTCCAGTTCAGAGGCGCTACCTGCTGTCAAAGATCTCAAGGTTAGCCACAAAAAAAAAAAAACAGCTGCCTCACCCGTCTTCAAATACACCTGAATGTACTGTATATATATATGTGAAAGCAAGATATATTTTTATGGACTGTTTCTTTTTTTTTTTTTTTACCATTTGTAAATAAAATAACTACATGCATAAGTGTGCATCCTTTGTGTGTTGTGTCAAGTGACATCACCGTCTGTGGGCTGAAGCGATCTAAGGCCTGCCTATGAGCAGGGGCGTGTCCAGATGAGTGGCCAGGGGTGGCACAGCTCCCCTATGTGATTGGCCACCCCAGGTGCTGTGATTGGCTATTTTCCCAGTCAGAAAAGGGACTTGTGTTAAAACCCACTTTTAGGTATTATAGACATTTTGAGCCCAAAGTTGAGAAAATCAACCTCAGATCAAAGCAGACTTTGTTGATCCCGAATGAGTGCAGACGGATTTCCTTAATAGAGAAGGGTTTTGTCTATTAAATGATGATCAATCACTCAATCTTTAATTGTATAGCACCAATTCATAACAAATGTTATTTTAAGACACTTTAAAAAAAGAGCAGGTAACAGACCTTTCTCATTACGATATTACAAAGACCCAACGTTAATCCATCATGAGCACTAAACAACATTTAGCAAATCTACAGTGGAGAGGAAAAAACTTCCTTGAAGAGGAGGAAACCTCGAGCAGAACCAGACTCATGATCAACAGACATCTGCTGAAACTGTGCCGGGTTTGAGAAGAGGGATAGAGGAAGATGCAGGAAGAAGGAAACAGGCTGCAGGCCCTCACCACCAAGGATCCAGAGGAACCTACGAGACGATAGAGCTCAGGAGCACCCAGGAAAATATGTGTTTAGTAACGTCCATGAAAGTTTACAGACAGTGACATGCAGGACTATGATGTAGACACACATCTGTTGTAGCTCTACGGTCTAGACATCAACTCCTCCTCCTCATCCTTCGAGCCTCACATGCTGCAGACGGCCTCAGATCTGTTTCATTTACGCTCCATGCAGTCAGAAACACTCTGGGTACAAATGATCAACAGCAGTCAGAATCATCCTCACATCAGGGAGGAGAGCTGAATTTGATCATGACTAATAAATCTATTGTCTCAGCTCTTTATGTGGCACTGGTCAGTCGTGTTGGTGGCTATTGACTATGCTGTGTGCAAAGCTGTGATGAAACCGAGAAGCCTCTCTGTCTGAGGCGCTCTGGCCTTTCATTGACTCTGTGACGTTTATCTGGAGTCAAACATTAGTGAGAGTGAGTGAAAGGAAATCACATTTTTGACATTCCTGTCCTCACAGAAACGCTGTGAGTTGTTTTGGTATGATTTAGCAGATGATCACTTCCAGATGTGCTCAGTATGTCACTCTTATATAAAGCGGTGACCTCTGTGTGTGACCTCGGCCTGCGTGGAAGTGATGACTGGTTTATTTCTGTTTCTCTCCGTCGAATGAAACCTTCAGGTGACAAACAGAGGATTGTTTGGGGGTTAATATCAGCACTGATACAACGTGAACTCAAAATGATGTCAGCCATTTTTTTTATTAAGATGAAGATTTATTTAATCTGTTAGGAGATGATGTGCTGCCCTCTGCTGGACGAGGAATAAATAACTGAGCACATGGTTTGAGGGAGGAATAAATGACTTTATTATATCAACAAAATATCATCATTTAAATTTCATTTTCATTTTAAATAAGTTTAATATAACTTCCTCTGTTTGATAACAAATATTATTTATTTTAAATTTTCATCTATTGTTGATTTCCTTTGTATTTCTTTACATCTTAAAAAGTGAAACTATTTATTTATGTTTTACTTAAACTAATAGAAAAACATGGAGGAATAAAAGTAGTGCGCCACTGTGTGTGTGATTCATTATTCTATGTAAAATTATATCTTATTGTTTATTATTATAATTAATTAAAAATTAAATTGAAGAAACAGGAGTGAGATTTATTAAATTACTCCTATCTTACTTTTCAGGCATGTAAATTAAGATTAGATCAACTTTATTGATCCCACATTGGGGGAAATTTGGTTATTACAGCAGCTCAAAAAAAAGAGAAGTATAATCAGCAAAAATAGCAAAAAGTTCAAAACAAACATATTTACAGTAATTAAGTACAAGTCGAACAATATGGTAGTAATAAAATAGTACGAGAAATACACACGCTATGTAAACTTTCACTTCAATCAATCTTTATTTGTATAATGCCAATTCACAACTAATGTTTTCTTGAGACACTTACAAAAGATCTCTCAGTTGGTAGTCAGTTGCCTTTAAACCGGAAGGTCGGGGGTTCAATCCCCAGCTCCTGTACCTACATATCCGACGTGTCCTTTGGCAAGACACTTAACCCCAAGTTGCTCCCGCTGCTTCATCAGTGACGTATGAATAGATTAGTTACTTCTGATAGACTCTTTAAATAACAACCTCTACCATCAGTGTGTAAATGTGTAGGTTGGACATGGGGTCTAAAAGCGCTTTGAGTAGACAGAAGACTAGAAAATAGCTATACAAGTTCAAGTCCTTTTACCATTTACCATGTCAATAAAAAATATCAATTGAAATAGTCCATTCAAATACATAAAACAATAACACGTTTAATAAGAATATAAATAATAAAAATGGAATTGAATTGTATGAAATAAAAAAATACAAATCTATGTCATATTTTATGAAGAATTTCACTACTAGATATTCATCAAATGTACCAGATTTGATGTCTCATTTGTTTGTTTTGAGCATAGACTGTAAGGTTTTGAGTTGTAAATATATTTAATATTTTTTTGTCTTTATTATGAGATAGAAAGTTAAGCAGCTGGATTTCTCAATTTAAATTTTCTAAATGAAAACGATTCCTTATAACTAATATTTGTGAGGACTGACGACTCGTAGTCCTGACCTTTGGTCCTCCTGACTTATGATTTAAAGGTTGTTTTTTTTATCAGCATATGGACATTATTATATTATATTATTATTTTATCTTATTTATCATTTATCTTCTTCTTTAATAACTCCTCCTGTCTCCAATATGACTAAGTGATACTAAATTATATTTTAATTCTTTATTAATTTGAAAATCACTAAACGACGAACAATACAGTCTGCCCACCACACGGTGTCGCTGCTGATTCTGGTTTTGATTTCGCCATATGAGGTTTGGTCCTCCTCGCTCTCCGTCCAAAGCGGTCTTTGGTAACCTGTCAAACATGGGGGCACGAGTTGCTCGTATGTTCAGAAACTTCAACCTGGAGAACCGGGTTTATCGAGAAATATCAAAAGAGAAGCCGCAAGCAGCGCCCCGACACGCGGGCAGCGTCCCGCCTCCTGCCGGCGGCTCCGTAGGTGAGTGTCTGCAGAAGCAGGGACTGTCCTCCGGCTGTGGGTCACACCAGGACTGAGTCCTCTGATCCACATGTACACATTAACCTCTCTTAAGAAACCTCGAGATCTCCCCTCCGGTTCATGGACCTGTTTTGTTTTGTGTTTCAGCTGCAGAGACGGTGACGGAAGATTTAGCCAACAAGAAGAACGACCCTCTTGTGTCCCTCCTCAGGTCCGTGTATGTGGATTCTACAGACCCAGCAGCAGCAGAGGTCAGACCGGGTCACTCGTGTTTACTGCTCTGGTTATTAAATGTTCTCTTTTTTAATGCTGTTTGTTTGGCAGGATAAAGTGACGTCACACTAGTGTTCATTCATTCTGGTGTCTCTCTTGCTTTGCAGACAGAAACAGCAGCTCAGCTAAAGGTTACGTGCAAACAGTACAAAATGACCCCCCAGTGAATGATTTATTCAAAGAACAGTAATCTACAAATTCTTCAGATAAATGAAAGAGGGGTTAAAATAATGCATGCACTGGATGTATATGTAGTTAAGCAGAGGTCTGACCTTAGAACAAGAGCGCTTGTCCCAACTCTAACACGACTCTCATGAATTTATTCTGACTTACCACATTTGTCTGTGACTTTGAAATAGCTTTAAACTTATGAGGTCGAAGACTAGCATAACTTGTCTGTCAGACAATTACTGTTTCAATATTATAGAAATGAAATCTTTGTGACAGTCATTGTCTGCATCTGCAACCCGAACATTAAAACATTCACATTGGGGGGCGGCAGCAGCTCAGTCAGGAGGGTCTTGGGTTGGGAATCGGAGGGTTTGTTGTTAAATGGTAAAAGGACTTGACAGGCTCAAGTCCTTTTAGCGCTTTTCTTATCTTCTGACTACTCAAAGATCTTTTACACCGAGTGTCACATCTTCACATTCACACACTGATGGTAGAGACTGATATGTAAAGTCACAATCAGAAGTAACTAATCCATTCATACACATTCATACACCGCTGACAAAGCAGCGGGAGCAACTTGGGGTCAAGTGTCTTGCCCAAGGATACATCGGACAAGTGGCTGCAGGAGCTGGGGATCAAACCCCTGACCTTCTGGTCTCAACCACAGCTGCCCCAAGTCTGCAAAGTGGTCTGTTAGCTGGAGGTGCACTGCCGAGGTGCCCTTGAGCATGCACTGAACCCCCTGCTGCTTTGCCCCTCTTTCACCTGCAGTCCCCTCACTCTGACATCTCTCCATTAGTGCAGGTCCATAGGGTCCTGTTTGTGCATGTGTGTGTATTTAATCACATACACAACACAGACAAAAAAAGCTGTTTTTACAGCAGAAATTAAAATGTTTACATCCTGAGTTATTGTCATCATGAGCACACACTGTACGAGGAGAGGGATTTTTTTATAATGCATCAATTTTTATTTAATAAACTACACATTTATTGCTCTTTCTAATGTTTAGATTTAGACTGCAGTACCCCATTTTAAACACTAGGTGTTTGACTTGCATATTGCTCCTTTCAAGTTTATTTTGTATTTTTGTGAGGTTTTCTAGGCTGAGAATACTTTACTTGCTGTTTGCTTTTATTTTGAAATAAAGTAAGGTTTCTGGTTGAGTGAAGGTTAGGACATAAAGTTAAGCACAGAAACAGGAAGTGGCTCAAACAGCTCAAAGGAACAGTAACAAAGGTCAATGTGTGATGTCATAAGGTCAATGTGTGATGTCATGAGGTGGATATTACTTTGGACTCATCAGCTGAGCTGTCTGAGAGTTTGTTAAAGTGAAATGAGACATTCAAAGATGCAGCAGTGTTCTTCTTTTACATCACTGAGGACAAGTATCTACGGTAAGCCTGAAAGGACAAAATAACATGAGATTTATTAGGATTAAAAATAATGAATGCATCAGACCTTCATTAATCACGATTAACTAGTGAATGCAGTCAGCTCTAGTTTAAAGTGTTGGACACATGGAAATCAGTGAAGTATCTATTCCTCAGACATTTATATATTTTTTTCTCCTCTACCTTACCTCTCTACAGATGTCGAAGGAAGATACAGCGGATAAAGAATCAGAGCGAAGGCCTCTTAAATTCAGTTTACCGGGGGCCTCGTACGGCCTGGCGGAGCTCACAGACGTTCCTAAAGGCAAACTGACCATCGCCGAGGCTCTGAAGGCCCTGAGCAGCCACCAGCGACACCCTCAGACCATGACTCAGGAAAAGATTGCTCAAGATTATTGTCTGGATCTGAAAGACACCAAAGCTCTTCTGGAGTTCTTTGTCCCCTTCCAGGTTCAGATTATACCGCCCAAGACTGAAGCAGCCAAGCAGATCAAGGCTTCCTAGGACTTGATGGTTGGTGAATGATAGACTGTAGACAAATTATTATTGGATTTATTTATGTATGTCAATAAACTACATTGAAAGAGTAACAACATTGGAGCAGACAGGGCAGTGTTTCAGATCTTATGTGAGAGTTTGATTCATCATGTTGATCTCTAGTCATGAGATATTGATATTTAGGGATCAAACTTATAAAATCTAGTAAAAAGTATTAAATCTCAAATCTCATGAGACTTGGGAAATTTGGAAATCGGGTCCATCTAACAACCTGTCCTAACGGCATGAGACACTTACTACAAGGTCAGGTAGACAGACACAGAACAATAAGGAGGGGGCTCTGCAAGGCACTGGTAGTTTTGAGGTACTCGAAATTGGTCTTGAGACCACTTTATGAAGGGCTCGTCTTGGTCTCAGACTGGGCGGACTCCAGATGTTAAATCAAGACCACCACTCAGTCTATTTTTCCAAGTCATTACTGTGATTAGAAGGAAACTCCCCCCTTTTCTAAAGAAGAAATAGCTCTAATTTATTGGTAATTAGATTTTATCCCCCGGTTACATCCACAACCTTCCCAGTGTTACAGTCTAAGTTAGGGACACACCCCTGCACACAAGATGATGATTTTTTTTGTGATATTTCTGGTCTTGGTCTCGCCCAGCCTTGATCTTGATCTTGATTCCTAAATGTCTTGGTCTTGTCTTGGTCTAGCCCTTTCTTTGTCTTGGTCTTGAATCGGTCTCTGTCCCTAAATGTCTTGGTTTTGTCTTGGTCTTGGAGCACTCTGGTCTCGGTTGTGTCTTGGGCTTGGTTAGTGTGGACTTGACTACAACACAAGGCACTGGTACCCACTTTTCTCACTCAACAGAGCTTTTTAGCTTGTTTAGTGGAGACAGTGGTGCATTAATAATATCCTTATCCGTGATTGAAATGTTGTCTCACCATGGACCGATTATTGACGAGCCTCTGAGTGTTGTGATTTGAGTCAACAGCTCGTCAATACAAAGCCCCACACTTCTGTTTGTCCACCTTCAATACAAAAGCACTAGATGTTACACTGAAGGCAAGGGGAAACTAAAATTCACAGAGCAGAGAATAAAATATTTAACAGATGCAGTTTGGGCAGCAAGAGTGTGATGGTGTGTGATGCGACACGTTATCCAAATGAGAAACCCTGATTTAAAGATTTTTAAAGAAAAACACTTAATTTTCTGTCCATCCAAATGTAAGATAAGCAGAAGAATATCAGTCATGTCTATGTGTTAAATTTGGAGCTTGAGACAATATTTTGTTAGCCTAGCTTAGCATAAGGTTAAAGGGGAAAATGTATCCAGCAATTAAAGCTAAATAAATTGTCTTTGCCTGGGAAGAAGCATTTCGACTGTAGCTTTTCAGAGCTGTCAGAGGCTGAATTTCTTCCCTTCAGGCTGAGCCTTCTCTAGAGCTCTTCCCGCCCCAAAGTCAAGCCTTTATGCTAAGCTAGGCTAATCATGTTCAAATACCAACTCTGTCAGAAAGAGTCAGCACTTTTACCACCTAAAACGGTATTATAGTTATGGTTTGGAGGATTATAAAATTTAGAATATAATGTTTTTTTTTATTTTATAAAACAGCCATTTGTTTCCAACAATGTAATGTCAAAGACCCTCCGCTCGAGTCTGTCAATATCTGTCCAGTCCTTTAGTCCCGTAGAAGTTAGTCAGTTTGATCATTAATCTCCTATTTAAACAGCCTTTTTCATGTTTTGTCTCAGATTTTCAGATGTTTTAATTCATGTTTATTAAGTGTTCCTTTGCAGAACATATACCTCAGTCTTTCTCTGTATTAATTAAACAGCAGAAAAGCATTTTTAAACCCATAGCTCATACAGTTTGTCCCCACTGGATTAAACAGCTAAACATGTAAAGCTGGAATCTTAAATCGCTAAGCTCAATGTATAATCATGTAGTTTTCACTTTAAAGGAAGAATGCGCAGCTTTTTGATCCAGTAGATGTCGCCCTTGAGCACCAGCATGAACCCAAAACAAACTGCTGTTTGGCCACAACTCTGCCATACTGAAGCCTCCGCTCTCCTCCAGAAGCACACCCCAAACCCCTCTCTCCTTGAGTTCACATGAAGGAGTTATGAATTGGAATGCGCCATAATTAAACAAACTTGTCCTTGGCTCTAGCTGCAGTTGCCTGCGTCCTGCATTGTTGTGTTAGCAGGCTAATGTTAGCGCTCTTTAGTTAGTTTGTAGCTTCATATTGCACATAAAGTGATACAGATTGACCATGATCCAAAAAATGTTTACTTGACATTCAAATAAGCAGTGAGTATCTTCTCCTTTTCTATAGTCCTTGACTAAAACAGCTTTTATACACAAGAGGAGTCACTGGCTGGCCGTTTCGTCCATGTAAACACGGCTCTGACAACAACACAGCCAGCGGGACTCGAGCTTCTCCCTCATTGTAGACAGTCATGACTCAGAGATATTTACACAGGATAGACTTGATTTCTGATATATTCATGTGTAAAATGTTGCACATTCTTCCTTTAATAAGAAGTAAACGTTTCTTTCATATGTTTGGGTATTTGTTTTCATATCACTTGAAGCCATAAACGCAGAAAGCTGGGAATGCATTTAACTGAGCTGAGAGCCTCCAGAAAACTCAGAGGTATCTCAATGACACGAAGCTCATGGATGATAATATATGAACATGCTGCATGTACGCACACTTTTTCAGAATAAACAACTATTTTTGTTCTCTGTGTTACATTTGGTGTTGCATCCTTAATTTAATGTGCTTGTATAGTTTCTGACGGTCCTGGTGAGTTCCTGGAGTCAACCAAAGGGAAGCCTACGACTTGTTAATTACCCTGCACATTAACTCTTAACAAATTTGTAATACAATCATTTTCATAGCCTAACCCCACGTTAAGTGATATCAAAACACTGAGCCAATCTTTGCAATAACAGGCACCATTTGTCATCCTTACCACCCACCACATGCACCAGCACATGTCCAAAAACAAGGCTTCCTCCAACCAAACCACGCCCCTTCCCCCCTGATTATAACATTTCTATTGGATATTGACGTACCCTACGAAAACTCCTCCGTGGCCCATGCAACTGGCCTCTGTGGGTGTCAGTTATCACTGAATACAAAGCTTCGTCAAGCTTACAGGAGTTATAGCAATGCACTCTGAGGCGGTGCTATTTAGCCTCCAAAATAAAAGCCTCAAAGTATATGAACTGGTTTATCAATGTGCTGCAAATATATTTATTTTATGGACAGAAAACATTGTGTTGAACATTTGTAGATTTACTCTTCTTAAGATTGATCATTATTTGAGAAAAAACAAAAACAGTTGTATAGACAGCTAGTAAATGAGCCCACTTATGATTTATTACCTCAGTAAATATTTAATCTATAGTGTCAATTGTTAGTTTCAGTCCTTCTTTGATGCAACACATTGCATGTTTTGGAAAAAAGCTCCCATCTCCATTAAGATTTAGTTAAAACCATAGCATGCTTTTTTTGGAATCACGTCCTGTGTTTGACAAAGTTGCCATGTTGGCATGAAACATTTCTCTGACTGTTTCTTTCAGGAAGCACATTTTCTTTATAGCCTGTTTCTTGGCACCCAGAATAAGCATCCCAATTTCACAGATGCACTTTGCTAACCAAGCTATCACTAATAGCAAATGCAGGGGCGTGTCCAGATGTTTTGCAGCTCACCATGAACATTTCTGGAAATTTTCAAGAGTTTTTTGCATGTATGAAAACATGTGTAGGCTATGTCATCTCAATTTGGTTTGCTGTATAAGATTTAAGATAAGACGCCCCAGCACGTGCCCAAAAACGTCCCTCCTTGAGTCCGACTGGAATGGACTCCTGCTTTGAGGTGCATGTGTGAAAAACCAGGTCAGGAGGATTTCAGAAGCAGTTCTTCGAAAATTAAATTGGCATGTGTCAACATACAGTGTTTTTGTGCTGGCACCGCCCACCAAAAACAAAGAAGTACACTGCTTTCAGCCTTCACCGCCATGAACTTAATATATATATATAACATGACTTCTTAACATTATTTTCATGTTGTCTTGGTGATATTACACGGGCACTCAGTGTTTCTGAAACACAAATCTTACATTTGTCAAACTCCTCCCTGGTGGCTTTTATTCTGAAACTCCAAAACCGGAAGTAGTATTAGTTCACTCTCCTGTTCTTGCCGCGGGTTCTTCTCTCACAGTAGAGAGTGTAGTTTGTATCAGTGTGGAGATAATGTGAGCTTCAGTACAGTTCAGAGCCTCATACATCTGGTGCTGGCAGAAATCTACATAAAGGAAAAGAAAGCAGGAGAGCTCGAGTTAGATATTTATTTTCTTCCTTTAAAAAAACATGGGTAATGATGGCTGCCTCTGCCGGGCGCATCTGGAAACAAAGCGACACTGAAGCGAATGCGGATTTTACTTTGATGCTGCTTCAGATGTGTCGGTAGAAACATCTCCAGCTGCCGCACTGTGGGTTTAAATATTCAGATAGAGAGGCAAAAGCGTCGTTTGGCTGGAAAACTGTTTCATGTCTGAACTACAGCGAGGAGGAGAAAACATTTTGGGCGGCGAGATGCACCATTTGGAGGACTGAGCTCCAGCACTTCAGCCGCCGAGTGAGCCCAAAACATCCAAACATGGGGGAGCCAAGCAGGTAAATACAACCCGTCGGTACCTCACGGTCAACATAACCTGATTTCTGTTTCTCATCTGTCGACCCAAATCCCGAAAATAACACATAATGTCGGGTATCTGTTTCAAACACCCACCCGGTCTCGTCGTCTACAGATAATTTTTTTTTTTAACTCGATGTGAATCAGTTTGTCGTCTCAACCATTTTAATGCCATGACAACGGAGCAGTCTGTAACGTTACATACATGTTACTTAATAAACCGTAACACCGTCTGTAACGTTACATACATGTTACTTAATAAACCGTAACACCGTCTGTAACGTTACATACATGTTACTAAATAAACCGTTACACCGTCTGTAACATACATGTTACTAAATAAACCGTTACACCGTCTGTAACGTTACATACATGTTACTAAATAAACCGTAACACCGTCTGTAACGTTACATACATGTTACTTAATAAACCGTTACACCGTCTGTAACGTTACATACATGTTACTAAATAAACCGTTACACCGTCTGTAACGTTACATACATGTTACTAAATAAGCCGTTACACCGTGTGTAACAACGGAGCAGTATGTAACATTACATACATGTTATTAAATACACCTTTACACCGTGTGTACCAACGCAGCAGGCTGTAACGTTACATGTTACTAAACAAACCGTTACACAGTGTATGTAACAACGGAGCAGTCTGTAACGTTACATACATGTTACTAAATAAACCGTTACACCGTCTGTAACATACATGTTACTAAATAAACCGTTACACCGTCTGTAACGTTACATACATGTTACTAAATAAACCGTTACACCGTCTGTAACGTTACATACATGTTACTAAATAAACCGTAACACCGTCTGTAACGTTACATACATGTTACTTAATAAACCGTTACACCGTCTGTAACGTTACATACATGTTACTAAATAAACCGTTACACCGTCTGTAACGTTACATACATGTTACTAAATAAGCCGTTACACCGTGTGTAACAACGGAGCAGTATGTAACATTACATACATGTTATTAAATACACCTTTACACCGTGTGTACCAACGCAGCAGGCTGTAACGTTACATGTTACTAAACAAACCGTTACACAGTGTATGTAACAACGGAGCAGTCTGTAACGTTACATACATGTTACTTAATAAACCGTAACACCGTCTGTAACGTTACATACATGTTACTAAATAAACCGTAACACAGTGTATGTAACAACGGAGCAGTCTGTAACGTTACATACATGTTACTAAATAAACCGTCTGTAACGTTACATACATGTTACTTAATAAACCGTAACACCGTCTGTAACGTTACATACATGTTACTAAATAAACCGTAACACTGTCTGTAACGTTACATACATGTTACTAAACAAACCATTACACCGTCTGTAACGTTACATACATGTTACTAAATAAACCGTTAGACCGTCTGTAACGTTACATACATGTTACTTAATAAACCGTAACACCGTCTGTAACGTTACATACATGTTACTAAATAAACCGTAACACCGTGTGTAACAACGGACCAGTCTGTAACGTTCCATACATGTTATACACCGTTACATCGTGTGTAACAACGGAGCAGTCTGTAACATTACATACATGTTATTAAATACACCTTTACACCGTGTGTACCAACGCAGCAGGCTGTAACGTTACATGTTACTAAACAAACCGTTACACCGTGTGTAACCGGTCAGCAGGGTTGGTGTTACTGCTGTTATTGATTGTTGATGAAGTAAAAGACTGGTTTAAATGAGGTTTAATTCAATTTAACATTGATTACAAATGATCTGGGTCAATTTTCCCACAGATTTGGTCACCAGGTGTTGGGATGTTTAGATGTGATTGTTGTGAATTTAAAATAGAAAAATATTTTACTAAAAGGTTATTTTATATTGCGACACGGGCTCATCTTTATATGAAAAATGTAAATCACAAACTACTCAAATGTCGGATAACTGAACTACATTAACACTTAATATACTTAGTATCCACTCACTGAGTCTTAAAAACCACTGGACAGTTAAAAATTAAAATTAAAATCTAACTGAAAACCAACATTTGAATTTGAAATGCCGTTAATTCTTAAATGATTTGGTTTGCGTCCACGAGCACATTGCGTCCATAATTTTCTGTTTGGTTTTAAAAATCTTAATTTATTTTCCTCTCAGTACAATTTGTAGTTTTAAGAATTTTTTTTATCTAGTTTTATTTTTTGATCTAAAAGACTAGGTCAAGGAATACAATAACAATATTGGATTTAATACATTTTAAAGCACACTTTAATATAAAAAATTAAACATCCAGTGGTATTTAAAACACGTGAATGCCATTCGATGTGTACTTTCACTTTAAGGACAACAAACTTAGAATTAATCTCAACCGACACGTAATTTCGTATTTTCAAAGTAAAAAAACAACACTCTCAGGTATTTGATTCACAAACAACAATAACAAAACATTGGTCAGCACAACCATCATGGCTTAAACACGAAACAATTCTGCAATAGTTATAGCGTTATTTCTGTGTGTCGGTCTGTGAATTCACATTGCGTTATGGCGTTGTTGAAGCGCGAGAGAGCACGGTGCAGCACGAGCTCCACGTACACATAGTCAGACATGCACACACACACACACACACACACACACACACACACACACACACACACACACACACACACACACACACACACAGCGCTGTTCTCCCCTGCTGGCTCAGCCGATCCTGTCCTGCCCCTTTAACCCGTCTGTTAGTACCTCTGAAGTCGGTATAGAGGTGGGATCACTTTCTCCCCCCATTATGGCTCTGTGACATTCATAGTGAAGGCTAAACGTCAAGGGGACGTAAAAATCCTAGCGCCTTGAAACAGCAGTCTGAATAAGGCTTCTATGTCTGTCACTGAATCCTGCCCGCGACCCCCCAAGTTTATCAAAATCAAGACTTAATTTAAAAAATAATTAATTCTGAACTGCATGGACTGTGATGCCTGACAGTACCTGTTGCAGAAATTAATCATTAAATTAATTACCTGAATTATTTGTATGTTTCACATTTTTTTTTACAATTCTTGCAAGCAAAAAAAAAAAAAGAAACTAGTCGTTCCACTTATATTTAATGTTATACAAAATTATGAATAAACTATACAGTAGACTACTTGTGTATAGTGGACAAGCCATTTTGTAGTGCTGTCCGAATTCTGAGTGAGCATGGTCATACCCTATACAGTCCACTCAATGTATCCCACAATGCATTTTGAAAAGTAGTGTTTGAGCGATGGCCACTATCTGAGCAAAACCATCATGCATTGCGGTTCAAAGATTTTTACGAGCGGACGAGAGGAGTGACCAGCGTGAACAGAAACACAATAAAGATTTTTACTTAAATCTACGATTTGTTTTCATAAAGAGTAAAAGATCGTCAACGTAAGTCTTGTTAGTTCTAATGACGATGACAGAAGAGAAACCAGAGTCTCTGAGCATAAATAAGTTAGTTTTGGTCAGAAAATATCTCTCATTATATGTAAAATTCAAAATTTTACATGTATTTATTATTTGAATATGTTTTTCAGTATACTCCCCGCTGTTCTCGAGACCAAGAAGGATTTTGAGCACTACAACACTACCATGTATACAGCCTGTCGATACAGAAAATCTGCAGATTATTTTGGGTGAACAGATTGATGTTTATAAATGTTTATGATGTGAACAATGTGCACTTTTAAATACCACTAGATGTTACCTTAATTCGAAGGTTAAACGTCATTAGAAAATGACGATCACACCCATTATTCAAACCAATGATGATTGATGTTTCACCCTTTTTGTGAGGTAGTCAGAATTTGATTGAAAATGATAATTCTGGTGTTTACAATCTTATTTTTAAAGCCCTTTTTGAGTCCATAAGCTGATGGTCACAGAAAAAGTGGTACCTAAGGTTCAATCCATGGTTTTTATTTTTAGAGCTTACCATTCATATGATCCTTTAACCCAGTGATTCTCAACCGGTGGAGCTGTTTTCAGTGGGTTGCGAGCTGACGTTTTCTTTAATTCCGTTCATTGCTGCTGTCAGATGTTTTGTATCGTCTGAGCTACAAAACATTTGAAGGCAGCTGCAAACTTGCAAAAACTAATTTTGCAATAAATATATCTGATAGGTTGAAAAATATTGTAAATTTGGGTCATGGTTTTTCAGGGAGTAGTTAGTGGTGAGTCCTGACTGAGGCTGGACGAGTTGAGAACCACAGCGTTAAACTTCATATTAGTAAGCCATGTGTCAGGTAGAGAGAGTCACAGTGACATCATCATCAGTGTTTAACACGGCCGCCTAATATGCTCTTCACTGTTTTTTTATCAACATTCACTTGTCGATCTCACCATCATGGAGGTACTCGACAGGTTTCCAGTTCACTCTTTGTCTCCCGAGTATATTTAGACGCAGTTCAAGGTAACAAGATTTCACTGAATAAGCCCGCTCTCTCTCTCTCTCTCTGCAATTCTCCGTTGGATAATTGCGTTGCCACAGGGTTTGAACAGTTCCCAGCTCCAAGTACCCGATCATCCATTACACCTGCAGGCTCACTTGATTGCTCGGAGGCTGAAGTGGCTATTTTAACATTTTAGGTCACTCTGCCCCCGAAGGAAAGGGAAGGCAATGTATTACCTTCCTGTAGAGGTAGACTGCTGCACAGCATGTTCAGTATCGTGATACACAACGCCTGTGTCCTTACAAAAAGTGGATTTCAAGCGAAAAGTGGAGGTAAAAAGAGTTCCTTATATGCTCTCATCCAGCAGGTCTTATTGGGACGTAGCGCTGGGTAATTGCAGCAGCCGTAAGTGTGTCATCACCATATGAATGAAGAAAAAGCTTCCATCTAGGTGCTCAAATATACCGCTTTTAATGTCCTGCCTGTCTTGGTGATAACATTGTCTGCCGAATGGCTACACATCCACGTGTATTTGCAACAACCTGTGTTATTTAATACGGCGGAATAAAAAGGCTGGCGAGCATTGTTCTCCTCATAATTGCCTATAATTGTGTTTGCTTGGTATTTCCACCCACACAGGGCTGAACATTAATGAAAAGGTTTAATTTGTGTGCGGATTAATCCTTTTAAGTACTCACAAACGGACTCTTTGCCTACTATGTGTTATTTGGCATTTGCTGCTCAGTGATTGTAAATGACACCAGGCAGTCTGATGTTTATACAGGAGATAAGGGCTTTTATTGCAGTGTGGGTCTCAGGTTGAACACGGCCTGTTTGTTAATGGCAGCACTTTAACATGATGTAGAATCACAGTTCAGCCAAACAGAGCGGAACATTTCTTTTTCATTTTAGGCATGATTGGTGTTTAATGCTCTACTTTACAACACCACCGCACTATATCACCGCGTCTTTAAAAAAGTGTGGGTATGCACTAGTGTTGTGGTCAAGACCACACTAACCGAGAACAAGACATTCCAGTCCAGAGCGCCAAGACCGAGTCAAGACCAAGACCAAAAACATCTCTGAAAAATAATCATCTTGTGTAACACTGAGAACATAACACCGTGAAGGTTATGGCCGTAACCGAGGGATAAAAAAATGAATTGAAGTTTTTTGTTCTTTAGAAAGAGGCGTTTTCCTTCTAGTCACAGTAATGATGTGAAAAATAGCAGATCTTGATTTAAAATCCAGAGTCTGCGGTGGCTGGGAAGTGCAAAGCAAAATTTCAAAGTCAGAAACACTTTTGCAAAATTTGAGACAAATTTAAATTTAGAAAAACATTTTTACATTTTATTCAACAAAATAACAAAACCAAAACACTTTCACCAAGGACAAAACACATTTAAATTTTATTAAGCAAATTTACAAGATGTGAAACACTTTTACCAGTCCCTAAACAAATTTGCAAACGACAGAATCTTGACGGAATGGGAATGTACCAAATGCAGAAAGTGACCCGGAAGTTATTGTGGGAGGGGTCATTTTGTTTGTTTAGGCGTTAATGCTGCCCAGTCCAGGACAGAGACAAGACCAAGTAGAAATGCTCTTGATTCCAAGACGAGACCTTCAATAAGTTGTCAGATACTTATTTTCTTTTTCCTAGCTCCGCCGATTGGCACTTCCAGGTGGTTTCATCTGATATTCATCAGCATGTTGGACGTGTTTCAGATAACACATGACAAAACCAGAAATGTCTCCACACAACTGATTTCAAGAAGCAGCCAGGTGTTGTAGCTCTGCTGTGACAGCTTGCTACTGTATGTTACTCTAATTCTTCTCCAAGCATTAGTGCCACCTGGATTGGGGAGTTGATACTGCCAGACTGCATGCACTGAACTTCAATGCTCAAACTACGTAGTGCAGCGTGATAGGAAGGACATAGTGGCAACAAACAACACTTGCTGTCCCCCCGTTTCCATTCCATACGCAGAGCCGTGAACAGAGATTAGTTTTCTTTTGTCCTTTTTCATCTTGCTCTCAGACAGACGGCTAACTATTCCTTTGCTATTCCTCTTGTTTTGAGTTGAATTGAACTTCCTTCAGGTCATCCAACCTGTTCCTCTTGCACTCCGTTCTCTGATATACTGACTTGTGGAGAAGTCTTCACAGATAAAAGGGAAGGCTTCCACGGTTCGTTTCACCTTTAATCATAACACTGTAATTGAATCCGCCATGCTTTGAGACACGTGTAGAACAAATTGTGATTGGCTTCTGTTAAGAGGACGGGAGGCGATTTGCATGTAAATCCCCTGAAAGTGGCTGCAATTCATTATCACTCACTATTTTTAGCATCTAAACTGCTTTTTTGGGGGGGGGGGGGGGGGGGTGTTCAGTACTGCTAATTTGTAATTTGTGGGACTCTGCAGGCCTCAGAGAGATGATGGCTGTGTGAATTAATTGGGGGCTTGCAGGCAATAACCCTGAGTGGATGACAGGCTCACTGTCGCTCTGCGGGGAATTTAGATGGAAGTGATGCATCTTTTATTTAAATCTGCTTTTATAATGCTCTGTTTGATTTACGCTCTCTATATCTCTGTCTATTGTCTCTCAGGGACTCGCAGCAGTGACGACGCCGCCATGTCCTGTTGAGCGGGGGGGAGGACTTTCTGCAATCCACGATACCATGCATAGCGTGAGCTCACCTGCGAGCATGCCCGTTCACCCCGGGGAAGAATGGTCCTCTCCACTCCTGCTCGCCTTCCAGAGGCAGGGGACACTGACGACGGTCTCTGCTGCCTCGTTACGGGGCTGCTGAACCTTCCGGAGAGGCCGCCGATGGAGAACATCTCCATGGCGAACGTTTCCCTGGGCTCCCGGTCGCCCCCTGAGACGCTCACGCCGACAGCGGAGGGCCCCCCGGAGAGCCTGCAGGGCGTCAACTTGCCGCTGCAGGTGTTCTTCTGCTTCGTCATGGTCGCCATCCTGCTCCTGGCTCTGCTGGGGAACGTGGTGGTGTGCCTGATGGTGTACCAGAGGTCTGCCATGCGCTCGGCCATCAACATCCTGCTGGCGAGCTTGGCGTTTGCCGACATGATGCTGGCCATCCTGAACATGCCCTTTGCCCTGGTGACCGTCGTGACCACCCAGTGGATTTTCGGGGACGTTTTCTGTCGAGTCTCAGCGATGCTCTTTTGGCTCTTCGTGATGGAGGGCGTGGCCATACTGCTTATAATAAGCATAGATCGCTTTCTTATTATTGTCCAGAAACAAGACAAGCTGAGCCCGCAGAGAGCCAAAGTGCTCATCGTGGTCACATGGGGACTCTCGTTTGTTTTCTCTTTCCCTCTGGCTATTGGTTCCCCTCCCTTACAGACCCCCCCCAGGGCCCCTCAGTGTGTGTTCGGCTACAGTGTGGAGCCGGGTTACCACGCCTATGTGTTGATACTGATGCTAGTCTTCTTTTTCATACCGTTCATGGTCATGCTGTACACGTTCATGGGGATCCTGAACACCATCCGCCACAACGCCATCCGCATCCACAGCCACCCGGACAGCATCTGCCTGAGCCAGGCCAGCAAACTGGGCCTGCTGAGCCTCCAGAGGCCCTTCCAAATGAACATAGACATGAGTTTCAAGACACGTGCCTTCACCACCATCCTCATCCTCTTCTCCGTGTTTACAGTGTGCTGGGCACCCTTCACCGCCTACAGTCTGGTCACCACCTTCAGCGACGGCTTCTACCACAAAGACAGCTTTTTTCAAATCAGCACGTGGGTCCTGTGGTTGTGCTACCTCAAGTCGGCCCTCAACCCTCTAATTTACTACTGGCGGATCAAAAAGTTCCGCGACGCCTGCCTCGACCTGATGCCCAAGTACTTCAAGTTTCTTCCTCAGCTGCCGGGCAACACCAAGAGGCGCATCCAGCCGAGCGCCGTGTACGTGTGTGGAGAACACCGCTCTGTGGTTTGAAGGAAAAAAATCTAGCCCTCGACTCGCTTCAACACTGTTAAAAAAACACATTGTTATTTCATTTACCTTGCCGTTCTGGGCCTGTTTCTGTTGTGTAGTGGGTTTCCTTTTCTTAGTCAGAAAACAGCGCTGCGTCACTAGAGGCTGGGACTGCGTTGGTGGGGATGTGTTGCTTCAGGTAACAGTGAGAAAATAAAATGGGTCTAGTCATAAACGGAGACTAAAAATATCAACAGAGAGGATTTGACATCAAAAGTACAGCTCTTCAAAATGTTCTAAAACTGACTCCTACTCTGTACCTAAGGTATACTACTATAACAGTCTCTTTTAACATCTTACTTTAGGAATATAAAAATTATTATTATGCCCTTGTTTGATTTTGAAAATAGAAAAAGAAGAACAACATGTCAGCTGTGAATGTGGAAATACAAACCTCTTCTCATGAACTTTGCTCAAATACATGCAGGGGTTGTAAATGGTGTTTAGAGCTTTCCATTCTCTTGGTACTGTCTGATCTAAAATAATTGGACACTACATTTGACTATTCTTTTAACATATTAAGCATCTGCAAGGGGTTGCCCCACCTAGGTGAAAGTTCAAACGTAGTCTAGTTCAATCTTATGACAGAGTTTATGCTCTACCAACATTTAAGGTGTTGGAACCGGCTGAGATAGTTCCAACGTAGGCAGAAGTACAACTCAAATCTTACACATAGCTCCCAGTAGGTGCCATGTAGGTGTAAAGTCCTCCATAAAGTATGGTTGTCATGGTGATAGTTTTAAAAGGTGGGATAATTTTGAGGAGGAGCCGAGGGTTTGACCAGCTGTTTGTGATAGATTACATCCCTCAGAAATGAATAATTACTTTTATTTTTTACTACTCCCGCTTTCATTCTTCTTTGGCAGCGATAAGTTCACCTTGACGATATAGTACCGTAAAATTACCTCACGATCCAGTTGAAGATTTCCCCACTCGATGCCACTGTTCTTATTAAACACTAGCTGTAGATGAAGGTTGTATCTGCTACAATCAATTAATTGTAATGCTTTGACATATTTTGTGGATTAACGGCAACTACAAGAAGTCATTTTCAGATTTCAGTCTGTTCAGAGACAATTAGACCCAAGAGGAAACACTGGAACAAACACTGCATTAAAAACTGCTTTTTACTGATTGGCTGGGGGAATGTCTGCGACAATATTTAGGTTAGTTTGGACGTTACCCTGTTATAGTTAAAGGTCACATATTAGTTTTCTTTTCAACCAGTTTAAATAAGTCTCAGAGCTCCCCAAAACATGTCTGTGAAGTTTCTTGTTCTAAATCCAAATGTGTAAATGTGTTCGAACCAAAAGAGAAGCGCATTATTTGAAGGGAGAAATAAATAAAGTCACCGCAAACAGGACATCTAGTTGCACAAATTTTCACTTTTAGGACCTCAGTGATGCACTGACGCCTCTGAGTGGTGAGATCCTCCTGAAGTTCTGAGTCTGCATCAGGAATGTTTGATCCAAACTTTATTAGAAAATAGAAATGTTTGGAAACTTGTTTGCTTGTCTCATCTTGCACAACGAGCTGACAAATCCTTAACCTAGAAAGAGCAGTTCTGTCTTGAAGTGAAGATATTGTGTGGTTTGTGTTAAACTTGACACAAACAAACACACACACATAATGATCTCAAGGGAAAAAGGGACACCTCACACAAAGCATAAAGTGCTTCTCTTTTGCCCTGAACTGAAAGCCTCAGAGTCAATGACGGTTGTTTCATTCAGTACCTCCAGTCGTTTAGTCTGTCAGAAAACACAAGAGGAGCATTTGTTAGATAAACAACATTATGTAAAAGAATCCTTCACAAGAGGCCGACCTTCATCTCCACCAACAGCAGCTTCAGTCGTAGGGCTGGGTTTAGCTTCACAGTGCTTGATACTGATGAACAATAATACGATCATTATTTATAGTTCTCAAATGTTCAATGCTAGCCAAAGTCGAGGTTCGGTACAAA
The DNA here is from genome assembly GCF_963930695.1 of Labrus bergylta. Taxonomy (NCBI): domain Eukaryota; kingdom Metazoa; phylum Chordata; class Actinopteri; order Labriformes; family Labridae; genus Labrus; species Labrus bergylta. The sequence goes on along the minus strand of NC_089209.1, from coordinate 24,797,529 downwards.
TTTGCAGGTTATGTTTTGGATAAGAGCTCGACCTGAATGAATCTCCATCTAGTGACCGATCAGATCTCACATTCAAACATTTTAATAATGCTTCACAGTTGTTGTCCTACAGCAGGGACTAACCAACGCATTAACATCTTCAACTAACAAATAATCGTTCTCCACTTTCAGTTATGTTTTCATATTTGATTTTATGAGCGTCATACTCTGATAACCAACAGACACCACATATGAGAATATATTTATTTAATGTGGGAAAAAAACAAGTTATATATTTAGGCAGAGATCTATTTTGCACTAATGATGATTGAGTGATATTATAAGCCTTAATTTGCACATTCACACACTGCAATTGTTTTGTGCGCGTTCCTCCCGTCATTGCTGCAGCTGTTGTGATTTTTAGTTTCTATTACGTGTGTAATTTCATCATATTTTTTTCATTTTTTAATTGGTTGTGTGCCGCTAACTCCTCCCCCTTTTATGTGAACATGCTCATAAAAACTCTTGGTTTACTTATTGAGGTATCGGGGCCTGACCGATATGGGTTTTTTGGGGCCGATACTGATCTCGATGTTGGGAGAGAAAAAATCTGATACCGATATATAGATTATTTTTTTAAGATGGATTTCTGGGCTTTATTTGAGAGATGGGACAGAGTCAGAAATCAGGGAGAGAGTGGGGAACGACAAGAGAAGAAAGAAACCACAGGCAGGATTGGAATAAGGACTCCCCATACATGGGGCGTGCACACCAACCACTATGCTACCTAAAATATATATATACACATTTATGATATTGATCCCTCAAATGCAGTTATCAAACACTTGTGGAAAAGATATTTAATGAAGACAAGATGGTCACTCGACTGGAAAGTAACTGCGCATGTACGATCACCGCTTGACACTCTGGAGAGTGATGATGCTTGTTGTAAGCCATATAGTGCCCTCTGCTGGTGAAGGAGAACTGCTAGTGTAAAACAACCATACTCAAAAAATAATAAAATGCTATTTGAGTGGTGAATAAATTGAGTAATATCGGTGCATATCTACAATAAAATCAGCCAATACCAATAATCACTTGATATGCTAATATTGGCCGATATTATCGGATGGCTGATAAATCGGTCGAGCCCTAATCAAGATGATAACCAGCTTTGTGTTACCCCTTAGCGAAATCTCTGATATCAGGGTTAGTAAAGCCTGGTCAAGAAAAAACATCTGATTCGTAGTACAGGTCTCTTAAATTCAGTTTGATTTATTTTAAATGTTGTATACATTTCTTGTCAGAATTTGATCCTTTGAAGTTTCTAATACCTGGTTATCAAACATGATGCAGCTTTACCCAGCTCTACTCAGTAAGACCTTGAACGCAGTGCAGCAACAATACATCTCTTCTAAGAATACGACCTTGGATTATCTCTGTTTTTTATTTTTATTCTTTCGGCTCTGTGCACACCTACTCAACACACGCAGCAGCACACACTTCTCCGCAGGTGAAACAAAGAAACCTTTAAGTGAAGCCACTGACTGAAGGAAACCATAAAAGAAAATGAAAACACTTTATAACCCCTGCAATGTACTGAATGGCACATACTGTGTGAGACTAGAAACGGGTGAGTTTTTCCTTAAACACTGTTCTGAGGAGGGAGGACGGGGGAGCTGCTGGGTTTGACTTGAGCGTACGTCTTTTCCTGCCACTGGAATGGCGAGTCACGGGGGCGGGGGGGGTTGGGACCGTGTGTGTTTTAGTTGCGTAGAATTTGTTTTATGAGGCATGTAAATTAACGGCTTCAGTGGGATTTGAGTGGTCAGAAAAGTGGTGGCGACACATTTGGACACGTGTATTTCTATTTAAATGTTTTGGATGTGCCTATTGATTAGTCCATTTGCCAGTCAGAATGCTGCTATATCTGGTGAAAATGTGCAATTTCAGTGTACTGTACTGTTGAATGTAATAAAGAAATACACGTTTCTTACCTTGGTAAACTGTCTCTATTTCCGCTTTATTTCTCACACATTTATTTCTGGCTAGCCACAATTTCACTATTTTTTCAATTATGCTGACTTTAAAGGTGAAATCTGTAAGAGATCAACAACAATGCAGCAGCCAGTATGTCCTCCTTCTAACTTTAGATTCTGGTCCTGAATGCTCTGGATTTGTTTGGACCAGAGAAGGTAGGCACTTTTAAGGGACCCCCCCCCCCCCCCCCCCCACATGGCCGTTTTGGATGCCCCTCGGTTTGCCAGCTATGAGAGAAGTTATCAGGTCAAACCAACAGGTGTTGTAGTGATGGAAGTGGTCAAGAGAAGTGGTTCAGATAGAAGTGATGGTACCCGACCTAAAAAGCCTCTGCATGTTTCTAATAAGCTCCACGAGCAGAAACGTGCTCAAACTAGGATCAATGTTGGAGATGCTTTTGAAAAATGGAGAGAGGTTAGAACACAGAAAGGTTTTCAGACCGATGCAGAGCTGGATAAACACTGAAGCTTCAGTGTCCATGAGATGGCAACCTGCCTGAGCATCGGGAGAGGGGTAAGTAACACTTAGTACCACTTTTAAATGCTAGGTGCCAGAGTTTCATGTTCCTTTTATTACTTGTGCATATTTGTCCTAGTCATCAACTGCCTTTATATATTTTTTTGTCCTTTGCAGAAATACTGAATACTTACAGTTGCTGGAGTGGCACAAAGGATGTTAAATAATGACAATGTTACAGAGCTACTCTTTCAGTGATAGTTTGTAAAAAATGGAGGGCCACACCAGGTGGTGGAGCCAAGGGGTGGCAACCTCAGTGCAAAATCCTGAACTATGATTGGCTATGTGCCTTGTTAGACTCGTGTTTAAATCAACTTTTTGGGCTGTGTTACAACAGTGAAGCCTATTTAATTTTTGTCAAATTTAAATTGTAAATCATAATCCCGCCTATAGGGCTACAAAATGGCTGGAGCTGGCCCTGTGTCGAAGGTACATTTTAAAGTGAAAGAGGCAAAGGCAAGCACATCAGACATCCGTACTAATCTTGTTACTCAGACGTAGTTTTGATCACAGCTTTAAGTGTTTAGAGCAGAGAGGTGTAGCATTTACATTTTACACTAATCTGTGTCTCTAGTCCGTCTACAAACCCCCAAATAATGAGAAAAGTCCATCCTCTCTGTCTTCTGCCTGCTCCACTTTTCAGAAAATGTGTGCTCAAACAGGCTGTTTGGAGATTTTCCCTTCATGACATCACAAAGGGCAGTAGTCCCTCCCCCAGGTGGGTGACACTCCCACAGCTAGGTGTTTGTTCTGCCCTCTGAGTCTGCCTTCTCACCGTAAACAATAGGACATGGAGCGAGAAAGATCGAGACACCCAAGCCCTTCCAGAGAGGGGGCGTGGTCAGACACAGCTAATTTACATATTTAAAGGTACAGACACAGAAACAGCCTGTTCTGAGCAGGGCTGAAATGGAGGGGTTTATAGACATGATCAAATACAGGATCAGAGTGGATTTAGAACAAGAAACTTCACTGCTCTGAGACTTAAGTAAACTGGTTGAAGAGGAAAATAATATGTGACCTTTAATTAAGAACTTGAAACCACAGAGCCCAAAGTAACCACCTGATCATGATCTATAAAACATAAACTGTAATGCAACGCTCAGCTAATGATGTTCGAGAGACATTTTGCACCTCCTTTTGAAGGTTATACTGGAGTGCACTGTTGGCTGTTTTGGTGAATAATGGAGCTGGAAAAGCATCGAGGTCGAAAATTACGAAGACATTTTTTAAATTCTTTTGGATAAATGTGTCCTTGCTGCATCAACCATGCAGCGTGCATTGGATAATATGTTTTTACACGATGCTTGGAAACAGAGGCTTTGCCTGTTTAAGATTCATATTTGTGGTAAATCTTAAACATGAAGCAACACGTGGTTACAGTCAGACTGGTGGATGAATATAACTTAATGTACCGTATAATCCCAGGTGACTAAAAGCATGTGTATGTTTGGATCCGTGTTGAATTAGCACATGCTCCGTGCATGTAAACATTTTTTATATATGTAATATGTTTTATATGTAAGGTGTCATGTTTGGGCGCCTGGTGTTTTTTCATGCGATGCTAACCATGCGAAGCTCTTCGTTTAATTATCTTTCTCCCGATACGTCAGCTGTGTCTTTCCGCTCAGGGACTCCACTTACTGTCATCGTGTCTGCTGAGTGCTCTGCGAGGGCGACACACGCCCGCGGTGCGTTCATGCATCCCTCCTCCATACCATGATATAAACTAAGCCGGCTTTGACTTCATGCAGGGCCTACCGGTCTTACATATATAAAAGCTTCACGGTGGAGTCATCAGCGTGTTGTGCGAAGCAGCCCGTAATAAAAATGCTGCTGAGCTGCCTGCAGTCTGTTTACTCTCTCACAGCTCTGTTTGTTGTCGAGGAAGCTTCAGCTCACAGAGATGTTCACCACACATGTTGGGTCAGGATTTTATCAAAGGCCAATGTGCATTTTATATTTTACCAACCACCTGCCCCCTGCCTGTGGGGAGGCTGTGGCTCAGTAGAGTCGTTCGTTTCTCAACCGGAAGGTCGTAGGTTTGATCCCCAAATTGCAGCGTATTAATGTGTATGAATGGATGAGTTAATACTGATGGACATATAAAAACCTGTACCATCAGGGTGTAAATGTGTAGACTAGAAAAGAAATGTACAAGCTCAAGTTCAATTTAAATATTCTCTGCTTGCACAGTCTCACTTTGAAGACATTCAGACTGAACCGTTAGAAGCGCCCACAAATCGTCTCCATGAGATTTAATGTGTGTGTCAGCGGATAGCCTAGCCGTTATATAGCACGCCCCATGTGCAGAGGCTGTAGTCCTCATTGCAGTGCCCTGTGGGTTTGAATCCCACCTTGGCCCTTTGCTGCATGTCTTTCCCCTCTCTCCCTACCCAACATTTCCTGTCTCTCTTCAGCTGTCCTGTCTAATAAAGGCAAAAATCGATCAATATAACAAAATATTTAATTTGAAAAACCTTACAGTCGTTGCTGCTTCCTGTTTGTGTGTGACGCATACTGAATCAGTATTTGTATCAGAAAATATGTCTCGGAGCAGAACTAAAAAAAAGTGAATCTGTGCATCTCTACTTTTCAGACCTGTTGTCTATTGTTAGTATGAATCTTCACGAATTCATTAATTGTGGTAATTTTGTGGATATGCCGTTTAATATGTCAACAATCTAAGAGTCATTTTTATGTTAGGTCTGTAAGCTGTAATACATTATGTGTAAGACACCTCATAGCAGAGGAGCTATATTAGGATTGGAGCTAAGTGTATGTTGTGAGCTGAAAAGGAAATGTGATTAACTGAGGCTGAAGAAATGTTTATGTGTGACTTTTACAAGTGAAGGTAATGTCTTCTTTCCAGCCTATTTGAAGTGTATCCAAATAGAAATGAATACCTTCTAAATCTAAACTATTCTGGATTCATTGATCCATGGATTCAAAGTCTATTTATGAATTAACTTCAGGATCTACTCCAGTCATCTGTGAGACTGAGGCTGAATTTCTTGTTGCTCTATTTGGTATTCTACTGAGTGAAAGAGCTAGCCTGAGCACTTAGCACGGCATGACTGATCGATTTAAAATCAATTTTTTTGGAAGTTATGTAGATGTAAAGATGTCTGTTTAAAGCTAAATAAACACCTCTCAACGCTGAAAGAAAGCCGGAAAGTATTTTATAATGATGCTGTGAGAATATAACTGAAGAGACCTATATGGTGAAAGTGAAACGTTTGTAACGGCTCCAAAGTTAATATCTGAACTTAAGTTCAGGAGCAGGACTCCGCCTAAACCACACCTTCAATCCCCTGACAACATCCTCCTCCATCGTAATCATTATCTCAACATACATTCATCTGTCTCTTTATTCATATGATCTATCATTAAATATCTAAAACACATTTTGTTATGGCATGGTCCTTATAGTGAATACTCTCTAAACCATGAAGACTCTACATCTCTGAGAATGAAATCATCTCAGTCATGTCCAACATCCGATACGGTACTGTTTGTTCCAAGTTACAGAGACGAAGAGACAAAGATTTATTTCTTGTAGAGGTAGGAAAGTGGATAGTGCCGAAAATCAGAAGGGACAGAGTGGGGAATGACATGCGGGAAGGGAAAAAAAGGTCGGACTTGAACCCAGGTCTAACCCAGGACTACACCCTCCAAGCACACTAACCACTACCTGCGCCCCGAAATGTCTCTTTTGGGATTATAGCTATTAACAACTTTTTAATATATTGTGCAAACAGAACAGATCACGGTCAATCTGTGTCACTTTATGTGCAATATGAAGCTACGAGCTAACTGAAGAGCGCTAACTTTAGCCTGCTAACACAACAATGCAGGACACAGGCAATTGCTGCTCAAGCAAAGGACAATTTTGTCTGCCGCTTAATGGTGCTGAATTATGGTTTCTGAATGGTTTCTGAATTATGGTTTTTTTCAATTCATAATTTCTTCGCAAGAATACATGTGGAGAGGAGTTGGAGGTGTGTTTCTGGAGGAGAGCGGAGGCTTCAGAAAAGAAGAGGTGTGGCCAAACAGCAGTTTGTTTTGGTTTCATGCTGGTGCTCAAGGGCGATATTTTTATTTTATTCACAAGATATATTCATATTCAAACATTTCTTGTAGACCAGTCAGTGGATAGAGCCAGAAGTGACGGAGAGGGGGGTTAGGGTAATGACATGAGGGACAGCTCCCTGCTGATGTAAAGTTGTCTGATGATGTAATTTTAGGTCAACATTAAATTTGAAATAGAACCCCTGACTTCACTGTCGGCCCAAAAGACGGATCAAAGGGGAGTTAATCTGTGACGACTGTGAGACATGAAAGCAGAGCAAATGAGGCTGCTGGCAGCTCGTACAGTCGCATGGAAAACCAGAAAAGGTCAGCCGGCTGTTTTTTTTACCAACAGATATCAGACTGTAGAGACCTGCGCTGACCTCTGGGACCCTCTTCATCTCGGGCACGGACGGATACTTCCAGTGAGACGGGTGGAGTTTGATTGGCTTCAGCCTTGTGATCATAAAGGATGTCATTGTTAATCAGCTGGGATTCATTATGCAGCCAGCAGTGAGTAATGAGCGTGCCCGGAGCTTTGAAGCTCACTTTAATCAGAGCGCTCAAGACTATTACTAAGCAACAGGAACTTGCAGATGTCTCTGGAGGGGGCATGGTGACGGGCGGAATGATACTCACCTGAGATGAGATCAAGTCAAAGAGGCACTTGTGGTTATCCACCTGTGCGCACCACTCTGCTATTGTCATTATTTCATTTGATACTGCTCATTTTCCCGGTACATGATCGCTTCAGATTAGTTTGAAATGTGCTAACACTGATGCTCTGGGAGCTGCAGTAAGTGTTTTGTGTTTTAAAGCCAAAAGTAAAAGCCAAGTTTTACTTTACTGACCAGTTGGCATTAACTATTTTAAAGGGGACATATTATGAAAAATCCACCTTTTCAGTGTTTTTGAACATATATTTGGGTAACCTGAGTGTCTACTGACCCACAAAATGTGAAATAAACCCATCCAGTGCTTTGGTTGTGGTCTGCATAAGTCTTAAAACACATAGAAAAATGCTCCATTTCAAATTTGCTCTCCTTGTGACATCACAGTGGGATCACAAACCTCCTCTGGTGCTTGATTCATGTTATATTTTGACCAAAGCACAGCACAGATATTTGATAAATAAATAAATCCATCTTGTCTATTTCTCAACTAGCAGTTATTAAATGAGCCTCTCAAATGTAGCCATTTAGCCACGGCTTATAGTCGTCATGTTGACAAACTGTAGACGGGCTGCAGACGCTAGCAAAGTCATATTTATGTAAAATCTGGTAATATTACTGAACATTATCAGTTGACACGGTTGTTTAACTTCTCACAACATCTACGCCACCCTATGATTGTCAAAAATGCCCGCAGTCGCATGCAGAGACCTTTGAGGGGCGCCAAAGCACACCAAACCAAATTCCTACATATTGTTGTTTTAACCCCAGACAATAGTAATGTCAATAAAAGTAATACCGTTCATTTATTTTTAAAGTCATACAGAGGTGTAAATACTGCAGAGCGGCCACCACCTGGTCTCCACAGATGGTGGCTGTTAGCACCAATGTTTTTTAACTAAATGCTTTTCCCCAATTGTGACACAACCCATAAAGTTACCTATTGGTCATGTTTTGTTTCTACCCTTAAGTATTATTGTCTGTTCCTGTTTTATTTTGTACTTACAAATCCTGCTCCTCATGGTTTACCGCCTTGTGCAGCCCCGCCCTGATTGTGCTCACCTGTGTCTTGTTATCCCCTGATTTTCTGTGGATATAATCCCTGTGTTTCCTCCTTCATGTTGGAGTTCGTAGTGTGTTCCTGTGTCACCTAGTTTCAGGCGTTATTCCTTGTGAGCCTTCTATAGTATTTTTGACCTTGCCTGCCTTCTCGTTTTTGCCTTTTTCCTGCCCCTTTTGGAATTGCTTTCTCCGCTGATTGCCTTCCTGTGTTTCGACCTAGACTGATCATTAAACTCTTCTTTTACTGAACTCAGCCACGTGTGAGTCTTCATGTTGGGTCCCTGTTTCTTTCTGGTCAGGACGTTGCACAGAGATGCTGTTTGCTCCGCAGCGCATCAAGTGTTCAAGTGTCTTGGCTCATTTGCACAGGTTAGCAAAAGCCGCTCAACCCATGTGTGAATTAGGCCTAACATTTTAAAGTATTATGTGCAACCACAATGCAACACACCCGGCACCCTCCTCTCTAGAGTAGATGCTCACTCAGGTTGCCATGTGGTGGACACTGAAGCTTTAGTGTTTAGCCAGCTCTGCATCGGTCTGTAAACCTTTGTGTTCTGTCCTCTCTCCATTTTTCAAAATCATCTCCAATATTGATCCTAGTTTGAGCACGTTTCTGCTCGTGGAGCTTATTAGAAACATGCAGAGGCTTTTTAGGTCGGGTACAATCACTTCTATCTGAACCACTTCTCTTGACCGCTTCCATCACTGCAACACCTGTTGACCTGATAACTGCTCTCATATCTGGTAAACTGAGGGGCGTCCAAAATGTATGGGGGGTGTCTTAAAAGCGCCTTCCTTCTCTGGTCCAAACAAATCCAGAGCATTCAGGAGCAGAATCTAAAGTTAGAAGGAGGACATACTGGCTGCTGCATTGTTGTCAGAGAAGCCAGCACTTCAACATAGCATGTTTCATTAATGTCTGATCATAGTAAGCTCACTTTATCATTTAATTCAGTAGATATCTTACTGATTACTCCTTTAATGTTTCTGTAAAATTGTAAGTATTATCAATGAATACGTGACATTTAATTTGAAACAGTTCAGCTTTGTTCTCCTCTTCGTCTCAAAGCTTAAACTACATAAACATGAGGGATAATAAGTGTAGTCTTCTGAGGCCGATGTTTGACAGGAAACTGCTGATTGTTGCTCTCACACCTGCTGTGTTGTGAAGCTGCTAACTCCTGACGGGAACAGCACAGGGATCTTTGTGTCACCTTGAGTACATCTTCCCTGAGAATCTTAAGTCCTCTGTGTCGGTTTCATGTCGTCACTGTGTGAAATGTACCCGCTACCGTAGAATATATTCCCCTTCTGGAGAGGCATCTTCTTGTTGCCCTTAGTGACAGTCCTGCAGTATTCAAATTACCACTCAAAGGCAGATCTGAAAGGTCAAGAAAATGGAAGATTACACTGCTTGAACAATGATCTATTAGTTCCTGAATCAATACAAGGACTGTGGTGTCTCAGACTAACACTATGGTATTTTTCACATAGTGTTGTTGCTATGTGCTGCCATGGAAACCAGAGTCACCAAGCATCCCTATAACCTCGAGTGGATTGAGTGCATTGATGTTATTGACTAAAATCCCAAATAGAAAGATCTGATTCTCCTGGTGGCTAAATCCCCACTGGGTACTCGTGTGATTGTAATGCACCCGTTTAACATCCTTTCAATAAAACAAGAATCAAAAACTCCTTTCAGTGTCAGTCAAACACCTTTTAGTAGAGATACCCTTACTGAATGTCCTTGAAAACGGCATCCCAACACGTCTTTTTTAATGTATGCACACTTTATTTTCCCATCATGAAACCCATTATTTCTGATTTTGAAGCCTTTGTGAATCGAAGTGTTAAACCAGAGCCAAACATTCACATCAGCTGTTTGTAAATGACTAACAGGCATTGGTGGACAGATAAAAAGTACTTGACTTTAGTAGTTGAAGGGCGCACTCAAACTATGCAAATTTGTCCCATACAGTACCCTGCTTAAGCATGATTGTCCCCCCTCCCCATCCCGCTGCTGGCCTGCACACACACTGCTCCAGGACTGACCGGTCCTAAGCACGGTTTCCTCTGTACGTAATGCCGTTATACAACAGCTAGTTTTCAAGACAGGCGGACTCGAAAAAGATTGAAAAAAGAAAAAGGACAGTGCGTCGAGTCCGCGTCTGCACATCGGAGAACAACACAGAGAACATGACAGCTACTTTAATGGAGTGTATAGAGTTAGTTCAGGCAGGTCACAGTGCCATGCCAGAGTTTTGGTAACAGCTAATCTCACGAAGGCTTCATCAGCTGATGGCCAGTTGATTAGCTTCGAAGCTTCCTATTGGCCAAATAGTACATATGCCGCCTTATTTAAACTGCTCTAGCCTGCCTACTTTTGCAAGCCGCATTTGTGTCCCTCCTCTGACCCACCTCTTTCTTTTCTGCTGTTCTGACTTAATCAATGTCATGCTTGTCATTGATGCTTGCTGCTTATCTCTCTGCCTTATAGCTTTCCTTGTAAGAACGTGAAGGGCAGGGAGATTGGGCATACCGCCAAATGATCTTGACGCAACATCATTTTTCACAGTCAATTTAGTCAGACAACACTCCAGGATTTCTCGATAGTGAATGCTGTTCACGTTATCATTGACCATTCTAGAGCCTGTCGGGGCCCCAGGCACAAATCCATTCGGGGGGGGCCTCTATAACCAGTGTTCATGATCATTATGTCTGCCAGCTGATGCTTACTCCTCCTCCAAAAAGTTTATTTTTCTCTCCTATAGGCAACTTATTCTAGTGACTTTCATTGGCAAACTTTGGTTTTCCCAGCAATAATGTGTGAAGCTTAGCAGGGCTACGAGAGTGCGTGCTGTCAAATGGGGCCCCCTTAGGGAGGTTTCCTACTGTCGTTGCAAAATTTGCACATTTTGGGCCACTGCTTTGGTTTAAGTTTGTCAGCCCTCGGGGGCCCCCTACTGGTCTGGGGCCCAAAACGGTTACCTGCCTTGCCTGTCACAAGCAAGACCCTGAACTATACCATGCATAGCACTCTTTAAATGAAAACTACTTACACTTACTAACCAAATCAAACAACAAGTGAACAGCTTTCCTGAACCTGGTGCTCAACGATTATAGAGGCTTGTATCCATCTCGTGAAATTCTTGATGTCATATTGGGGAACTATCGCCTGATTTTCAGAACAAGCCATTTAGCGCCCTCTGCAGATTGATCCTGGGATTACTCCAACATAATGTTTACCTCATGTAACACTATATGGCTGTTTTCGAAACCACGTACTACATACTCTATCTAAATCAGTATGCAGTAGTATAGTATAGCATAGTATAGTATAGTAGTATAGTAGTAGTATGCAGTATGACTGCCAGTTGTCGGTTATTTTGCAGTATGCTTGGCCCCGGTTAAGCTGGTTTCCGGTCCTGGAATGCGGAAGTAAACAACAGTCCATCTGGAGGTAATTAACATAATTAAAATAAAAAAAGTCTACACTCTCTCATATATTTTGTCATTTATACACAATGCCTTGGGTTGAAATGTGATTGGCATGCTATTAAAGTTGTAGTATACTTTTCAGACATTCAGGTTTAACTTTTACTCAGCTGTGAATAATATGTAATAATAGAGCAAGCCAAGGACCCTGTAACTGCAGCTGCTGGTCCAGCTGTGGCACTGTACAGTCTACAAAGCAGGAAACTCTGAGGTGGTAAGACATATAAATATATGAACAAGTCATATTTGTTATTGGTTCATAATGTGGCAAGATATTCAGTCACCGCCACCGACGAGTTCAAACAGCTACGCTCTCTTGATCTCTGACCTGGCACTTTGCATTGTGGGAAACAGTACGCAAGGTAGACTGGTCTGATGCATACTGTACATTTTTCCAGAATCAGTATGACATCCTGGTATTTTTGGCATACTGCGGACCTCGCAGTTGTTCTCATACTGCATACTGCATTTTGGCCAAATCAGGAAGTACTAGTATAGTATGTGGTTTCGAAAACAGACTAAGTGAGTTTTAAAATGGGGATCAGCATAATAGGTTAAGGTGTGAGTTGGCAGGTGCCGTCCTCTGATTGGTTGATTGTTTCACTGCTGCTGTGCACCAATCAAGCTTCACAGCACAGGTGGACGACGTCCAGTCTGGAGGATGCACTCACAAACACACACAACACATTCACACACACACACACACACACACACACACACACACACACACACTAACACGCCTAAAGAGAGGTCAGACACAGCTGGGGGGTGCAGCTGGGGTCCGTGAAAAATCTATTTTGGGGAAATAAAGTGGAAACATGTAAGTTATCCATTTAGCCGGTCTCTATGGTCTCTAAAGGGATCTGTGTTTGGTTGCCAGCTTATATTTTGCCTCAGTGTTTTTGTTTTAGTATGAATCATATTCTGGGAGTAGGAGGCTCTGTTTTAGCATCTCTCATTTTAGAATTTAATTCCTCATTTGACATCTCTCACTTGCCAGATCCAGAGGCCTCTGTGGGAAAAAAAACAGACAGCAGAAAGAAAGAGAGAGAGAAAGAGAGAGAGAAAGAATCCAGCCTCAGTGGAGGAGATGCTTGTTTCCATGGCAATGTGGAGCATGTGCTTGTGTGTATGATGACCTCACGCATGCATATTCTCCTCGGCAGCTTCTCCTTCGCTGCCAGGATGCAGACAGTGTGTGTCTGCCTCCACGCAGCACATGGTGCAGTCACATGTAAGGCTCCGGTTTAGAGGAGGACGCCGCGTTCAAAACGTGAGAAACCCACGGGACAAAGTTAACAGAGCAAGTTTTAGAGAAGCGTTTTTATCATCGTTCTGACAGCTCGGGGCTCAGGGTTTCCTTCTGTCTCAGTGCTGATAACGGGATTTCACAGGATTTTAGGAGCTCTACTTCACGCAGGAAAAGGGGAGCTTGATCACTTCTCCTTAAATGTCTTCATTGGTTTTGTGAAATGATGGTAGAGCTGTTTTAACACATTCATGTTGACGGCCTGTTTAATTTAATCTGGAAGCAGACTGGCTTTAAACCGAAGGATTTAGAATACAGGGTCAAAGAGCCACTCAAGGTTTTACTGACGCCATGAAATGTAACTGTGAGGACCCTTCAAGTCCTGTGAGAAGTATTTATGTGATGATGAAACAGACTGAGTTTCTTTAAGGCCTATTAAAGCAAGCCAGATCATCACAAACGAGATGGAGGATTTCTCTTGTTATTCTTTTGTGTGTGTAACAGCAGCTGTGTACAACAAAGAGACTTACAGCGCACAGACCTGAAGCACGGCCTCCTTCACTGAAATAATGAAACTCAAGGCTCAAAACACGGAGAGCAAAAAAACATAAAAGGACGCCTCACAGTTTTAAATTTACTATTACTTAATTACTAAACCAAAAGTAATTAAAAATAAATAAGAAACCAAAGACACAACAGAACCCGGCCAAAAAGAACAAAAGATGGGAAGGTGCAGAGCCAACCACGTCATGGGTCTTCGCTCTCGGCTCCTCCCCTAAAACTACCTTAGAAGAAAGTCTTACCTAAAGAAACCAAAAGTCAGAAAATAATCTGTGATGTCCAGCCCAAACCCCAGCAATCTTGACATGCATGAGGAAACCTGTAAAAATAGGGAACCAAAGCTCTTCACCACATCGCTGCTCAGAGTGTGTGTGCCCCTGTTTCTTCTACCTGATCCTCTAATCCTCGTCCTCCTCCCTGAGCACAGCAGTGCAGCAGGTAGAGGAAGGAGGGAGAAACAGAGAGAGACAGAGAGAGAACAGTAACAAGCACCATTTTTTGTTTTGAAGTTTTCCACTGAAGGATTATAATTAAAATACAGCACCAGGATTTTCTTTTATATAGAACAGAACGAGGTGCACAGAGGCTGTCAGTAAGCCTGATCAGCCCTTCATCTGCTTTGAATCTGGACATATAGGCAGGCCCTTTTCAAAAGCTCAGCTGCCTCACTGTGGAGACTATATGACATGTATATGCTCTCTAGGGTTTTCCTGCCCCATCAGGGATTCGGGAACACTCGCAGTGTTGCTACCAGCCTCTCTCACTGACATATGTGCTGCAGCCACATGGTCATCTAAGTCCACATTCTCCAGTTTCTACCGTCTCAATGTTGCTGCCAGCCCCTCCTTTGGAGAGCAGGTGCTGGGTGTAACTTCTCAGCAGAGAATAGGGTCTCCCTCGGTCAACCTAGCAGCTTCAGGCTGACCTGGGTGGCTTCTGTTCACAGGCTTGGTGGGGCCTTTGCCCATGTTCTGGGTTAGTCTTGCAGACTTATACAGCCCCTCTGCCTCCTAGGCTTGGCCTTTGCGTCTTGCAGGGCCTTATCCTCGGTGGCATGTAAATATCGTACATTTGTAAATAGTTTGTTTGTTGCACACCGGTGTACTGGATTGGGTTGCACTCCTAGCGGGGTGTCTTAGAGAGTTACCATGTACAGGTATGCATAGTTAGGGTAAACAGGCCATTTACCATCCACATGCAACAGTACCATGTATCACATGGAGCCATTTGGTGGATCCCACACTCTCCTCCCGGAGACTGAATTGGGTCAAGTCTTGGCATCTTCTCAGGGCTTCCACCCAAAGTCCTTAAAATCAATGTGGAGTTGGTGTGTATGTTTTCTAAAACAATGTTGGTTTTTTTTTATCATATAATTTATTATTTGGCTTTTTGCCTTATTTGATAGGACAGTGGATAGAGTTGGAAAACAGGGAGAGAGAGAGGGTAGAGGATGAGATGTGGGAAAGGAGACTCAGGCCAGACTCAAACCTGGGCAGGTCACTTGCACGACTGTAACCTCTGCACATGGGGTGTTACATCACCACTAGGCCATCTGTGCCCCTTTCATTACAATGACGTTTCATCTCAAAGTAGGGCTACTAGATTTTGGAAAAAATCATAATCATGATTACTATAACTGATATTGAGATCACAATAATTAAACTTCACTTCTCGTTGATTTTACAACATCTTCTTCACATGTTTTTACCAAACTTAAACACTCTGAACACTTCGAAAAACAAGCAATACATGAAAAAATACATCCAAATATAAATATATAGTAAAAAATAAATACATCTAAATAAATGAGCTGTGTTTCTGAGGTAGTGGGGATGAACTCTTGTGGCCAAAATATAACAACAAACACTTTGAAACATTACCACGTCATAAAATCTACAAAAACAATATGAGAGCAACACGCCATGCGACTCATCGTTTAATTTTGATGATCTTGTTTTCATTATCGTGGAATACAAAATGATAACAGCACTATCTCAGCTCTTTAAGCCTTTATTTGACGGGACATATAGAGTAGGAAACTAGAGAGAGATCAGGGATCGAGATGTGGGAAAGGAGCCACAGGTCGGACTTGAGCCCCTGCTGCCCCCCTTGTAGGACTACAGCCTCTGTACATGGGGCACAACCTAACCGCTAGGCCATCAGCACCCCTCATGGTTTTATTTTATCTCATAATTTAAACTTTTCATCTCAAAGTTTTGATTTAAAAAAAGCTTCTTTTTTTAAATCATTGATGCTTAGCTCCACTCACACTCCCTGCCATGGGGTCCCTGTTTCTTGACTTCTTTTGAGTGGGTCTCTCTGACGGGTTAACTGCTCTCTCTCTCTCTCTCTCTCTCTCTCTCTCTCTCTCTCTCTCTCTCTCTCACACTCGCACGCACGCACGCACGCGCGCACGCACGCACGCGCGCACGCACGCACGCACGCACGCACGCACGCACGCACGCACGCACGCACGCACGCACACACACACACACACACACACACACACACACACACACACACACACACACACACACACACACACACACACACACACACACACACACACACACACACACACACACACACACACAGGCTTCCATAGTTGTGTCTGCAGGTGAGTAAGTATTAAAACATCAGCACAGTTCAGATCATGTAGTTCATCTCTGTTTTGTGTGTGTGTGACGTGTCTTTTTGTTACCATAGTTACGGTTTGATCTAAATATAGCTGGAGTTCAAATGTAGAAAATGTCAAGTCTTTTTCTGGCCCTCAAACTGGATCAAAATAATCCTCAGTGGTTTTCTGTAAAATTACTTCAGTGCCTGGCGCACCCTAGTGTTTCAAAGGAGAACTACACTTTGTCTGACTGGTCTGTTGTGTTAATAAATACAGATACCATAAAAAGCCACAAGAAAGAGATATACAACTCATGAGTGTCTCAGTGTGGTTTTCATACACACTGGATGAAGATTAATGAAATGTTAAATCATATTCTCAAACATTTAATCTGCTCTGTTTTGTTACAAAGTTGTGACAGCCATAAACATTCAAATCCTTTGAATTAATATATTCTCAACTCGAGGTTCATGTCACTTCTTTCAGCTGTGACTTTAGGGATCTTGCCTCACAGCTGCAGAGCGTGTTTGAGAATAAAACCTGCACTCGAAGACGATCCAAAATCAAAGCTCTTGCCACAAAAAATCTCGTCCCACTCCCGTGCATTCTTCCTTCAGGCTCATTTTGTTATCGGGGATTAAAGGCACAGAAATCATTTCAATCTTACCAAACAATGACTCAAACGCGGGAGGAGGAAGAGGAGAGTTTAATGAATTCAGGGATATCGAACCCTCATTGAGGGTTAATTGTCTTAAATTAGATAAACAGGGAGACATCCCACACAGGAATTTTACTTTCATCATTTAGAATTACGCCCACACTGATCCATCACATGAATACAGTAATATCATCTGACCTCGCAGAGTTATTAGTATTCATATGAACATTTAAGACATTCATTCCTCTACTCGGTGACACGTTCACTCCTCTGTGACGGACGCTTTCTTCTGGGACAGCACCAGCTCTTTGACCTGTGGGGTCAGGTTCATGAGCTGCGTGCGGACACTCCCTCCCTCCTCCTCCTCTTCGTCCTTCTCCTTCTCCTTCTCGTTGTCCCCGGCCTCTTCCTGCTTCTTGTTCTGACTCTGGCTCACCAGCTGCTTCACCACCAGGCTCTGGTAGGCAGACAGCAGCTGCTGATGCTCCTGCAACCACACACACGCACACGCACACGCACACGCACACGCACACGCACACGCACACGCACAAACACACAAACGTTCAGCAGTTTAACTTAACCAAACAAATGGCGTCTTACTCTGAGACTGCTGGCAGCAGATGGAGATAACACACAGCTGTCGCGTCTGTAGACAAGATGTAAACAATCCTGAGATGGAGCAGTCTGACGCCAACATTTGCTGAAGCATAAAGACCACACTGAAGCACAAATAAAGGAGTATTACGACTGAGTTAGGGCTGATCCTCCTGAACATTTTTGTTCAGCAATATGTAACTCTGACACCTAGTGTTTAAAAGTGGTACTGCAGACAAATTAAAAACATGACAGGAGCTGTCTCTCCTCTCTAGATTTGATGGTTGCCATGGGGCAGACACTGTAGCTTCAGTGTTTATCCAGCTCTGCATTGGTCTGTAAACCTTTCTGTGTTCTAACCTCTCTCCATTTTTCAAAATCATCTCCAATATTGATCCTAGTTTGAGCACGTTTCTTCGGTTAGCTTACTTCTCTGGTCCAAACAAATCCAGAGCATTCAGGAGCAGAATCTAAAGTTAGAAGGAGGACATACTGGCTGCTGCATTGTTGTCAGAGAAGCCAGCACTTCAACATAGCATGTTTCATTAATGTCTGATCAGATAGTAAGGTACCTTTATCATTTCATTCAGTTTACTTTTACATATTGCTCCTGTAAGTGCTGTAAGGAGGCTGCATCAGGAATCACTTCATAGTCCTGATTATTTAGTGTTGTAAAAACATACTCAAAAACCAAACTTAAAAATCAGTTTGCCTTCAGCACGAAATCTCCAGAAAACATTTGGGAGTGTTTGACTGGACGGTAGATTAATATCTTCACATAATCATCAGAAGGTTTATCTTCTATCATCATGATGAAATTGAGAAAACAGACCTTTAACCTTCAGTTGTTTGAATCAAACTTACATGTCAAACATTTTGTTAGAACTAGGCCTGCATGATAGGAGAAAAATATGCGAGTTAGCTAACATTGATCAATTATGCGATAATCTTTTATTTTGTAAACCTGTGTTTACAAAATGTCCCTCCTGCATCTGGAATATATCTGAAAAACAGATATTTTTCCTTCCCTAAATTGGCACTAATAAATCTGAGGGTAGCTGTTAGCTTAGCTTTAGCTTCATCTGACTGCTCCACAAAGGTGTGAAAGCATGAACATTATACTCAGTCCTCCGTACAAATGGTGAAATGTTCACATGCTGAGTGAGAAAGCTTTGATTGACGACATCAAAAGTGTTTTCTTTGAATAATTGTGATAAATTCAGACTTTAGCGATGTGTTTATTCTGAATTGTGCAGCTTTAGGTAAAACTTTGCTTCAGTGGGATCAAACTGAACCTCTTTGTTTATAAAAATACAGGAACACTAGTGAGGTAGCACTAGTTACAGGTTACCTCACCTTTGTGCTGTTGCAGAGAAGCAGCAGGTATTTAACCCCACCTCTAGATTATGTAACAGCAACAAACTGAGCACTCACAGCTTCCAGCCACACACGACTGAGTTGTTCTGATAACTCTGAGGGTCGGACTTACCGCGGGTATTCGGCCTGTGAGGGTACCAATGATCTGGGGCACGCAGCGTCCTGGAGCGTGCAGCATGCACTGGGTGCTGGCCTGAAACAGCAGCACGCTGGTCAGGTGGAGGACCAGAGCGGGATCCTCGGTCTCCTTCAGCTGCTCAGTGAGAGCCTGGCGGTGCACGAACAGCGCCTGTCTGCATGACACACAGAGACACACGTTCAATCTATAATCCAGGATATATGGGCACTTTTAAACCTGACAGAGGGGGCACACCTGATGGAAGGGGGAGGGGGGTGTTCCACAGTTTAAGGGCTTTGGCTGCAAAGGCCCGATCACCTTTGAGCTAGGAAAGAGGCAATAAACTGAGTATTCGAGATAAATAAAAGTGTATCCCCTGGTTACAGTAAACCAAACAGACTCCCTGAATGAAATCTGGAATATCAGGAGGTAGTAAAAATGCCAAGGAATGTCCGCATGGTTCTTCTCTGATGTTGAATTGTTTGTTTTAGGCCTTTGATGTTGTGTGAAGCACTTTGAATTGCCTTGTTGTTGAAATGTGCTTTATAAATAAATTTGCCTTGAGCTTGAGCAGTGAGCGAGGGACAGCCCCCCCCCGGCATGTTCGACGATGTAAGAGGCCTAGATGAAGTTTAAGAGCTAAGGAGGTCTGTTGTGTACAGGGGATCCAAACCGTTCAGGACTTTAAAAACAAACAGCACAGAACATTACATTTGATTCCTAAATGCATTGGGAGCCAATAAAGGGATGCTATATGCTTCCTCTTCTAAGACCCAGTAAGCAGCCTTTTGGACCAGCTGCAGGTGGGACAGGGACGACTGGCTTTATCCTGGTATATAAACAATTGCAGTAGCATTAATCACTGTCTCTCAGGGCACACTCCCACCAGGCCCAGTTGTCCCCGTACCACTCACACTGCTCCAGGACTAACCGGGCCTCAGCACGGTGACCTCTTGTACATAACTTTGACATTGTAAGGAGTTGAAAGAAGCTGGCGAGAGAATGTGAAGTCACTATCAGAAATAAAGCCAAGGTTCCTGGTGGGGGGGCCTGATACATCAGGACAGGTAATCGGTGATGTTGGAAACGTGTGTGATGACGTCGAGGGGGGCCAAAAAGAACAGATTCCATCCAGGCCATCCACAACCTCGCTCCGCTTTACCTCTCTGAACTCCTGCACATCAACACACCTACTTGCACTCTCAGGTCTTCTCCCATTCAACTCACTGCACCAACCACCCGCTTGTCCACCATGGGGTCCAGGGCCTTCAGCCGCTCTGCCCCCCACCTCTGGAACTCCCTCCCACCACAAATCCGTAATATCGACTTTCTCTCCATTTTCAAATCTCATCTCAAAACACATCTTTTTAAACTGGCATATTCAGTCTGTCAGTTCAAAAATCCTTTACATCCTGTACATTTGTGTTTTTTGTGTTTTTAATGTTAATTTTATCTTTGTGTTGTTACTTTGTTGTTTTTATCTCTGCTTTGTAAGTTGACCTTGAGAGTTTTGAAAGGCGCCTTTAAATAAAATGTATTATTATTAGATTCCATTTTTTACTTTAAAGTCACCCAATTTTTTATATCTTCATCGCATTGTTTCACACCTCTGTGACGTGCTTTGAGTTGCATTATACAGCGTTCATCACAGCCTGTTCTTTTTCCACTGCTGGTTTAAACACTCTTCTGAATTATTATTCATTATTATTATTTAGGATGAAAGATTTAGTGGATGAAAGGACTCTGGTGAAAGAAATACTGGTATATACTCTAAAGACAAACTACAGGTAAGCAAAAAAAAACACCCAGAATGAAAACTGAGCTGCGTCATTACCTCTCTTTCTTCTTGTCTCCCTTCTTCAGCATGAAGCCGCACACCTCTGCACAGCTCTCGATGTTGGTCATGAAGTCTTCGATAGTCTGTGAAGAACAGAGCGTGATCAGGTTTGCTGTGTCACTGCTTGAGGGAGCAGCTGGTGATGTAACTTAACAGGACTCACTTTGCCGTTCAGACTGTTGTGCAGCTTCATGAGAGGTCCTCTGGTCTCCTCCGACAGCTTGCCCACGATCTTCACTCTGACCTGAGGCGACACATCAGAGACTCTAACAACTCCCACAGAGCATCTCTCAAACATGGAGTCCTAATTAACTCGAACGTGATTTAAAGAGATCTCCTCCCCGCCTGAGGACACACACACACACACACACTTCTTTTTTTTCTCACCTCGGTGGTGATGCTGCCGGGATTCTCCACGGACATCATCAGGTCAGCAGCCAGGAAGTTCACCAGGATGTTGGTGACATCGGCGCACAGGGTCTTCAGGACGTGTTTGGCAATCAGGACCTGAGTTTCATCTGCGAGATCAAAAGGATTAACGTTAAGTTACCTCTGAATCTGAAACGTCCAAACAAGTACATAATACAACGAAGGGAAAAGAGACAGTGTTGTGCCCTTACACTAGTGTGTTTGTTAATGGTGATGTGCAACTCCTGAGAGACTGATGCTACTGCTGCTTTCAAATAGGATCTCCTTCTTTAATAAAAAGACCTCTCTGTATGGTCCATGTCTTTTCTATAAACAAACAAACATGTTAAGCACAATAATCCTGCTGCTCTTACATCCCGTCTCACTGCTTCCTGCTGAGGCACACTGGAGGAATGTAAAGATGTACTGTACCAGCCATTGGTCATTCAGAACCCAAAATTTAATCCTCATTGCAGCGGCAATTTCCTGTCTCTCTTCAGCCGTCCTATCCAATAAAGGCTAAAATGACCCCAAAATATATTTTGCCGCTATGCTGTCATTGGCTGGAGGAAACACATCAGCTCCCCCTCCCAGAAACTTCCAGAGTCAACCCAAACAAACCAGAACATGAAAATCCAGTCAGAGGACAGAGTCTCTGCAGACACAGTCACCACCACACATGAATGGAGGCCCAGAACTGATGATTGAGCATCATTATGTTAGTATAAGTCTATATTTAATATTGTCAGGACAAATCTATTGACTCCATCTTTAAAGGCTTTTATCGGTCATATTTGCACGGTGGCAGCATTCACCAGAGAAGAACTTGGTCCCCTTCTCAAAGAGTCGGATGTTGTTGTAGAGGTTGGTGATCTCCTCCTGAAGCTCCTTCATGCTCTTCTTCTTGTTGGCCCCTGACGGAGAGCTGCTGGAGGACATGAACACGGCCCGCAGCACCTCCTGATAGGCTTTATTCAGAGGCCTGCAGAGACATGGACGGTTAAGAGAATACACTTTATTCTGTGTGATAACAGAGAACATGCCGCTGTGCAGAAGCAGCCACTTACCTGACTAAATGCTCTGCCAGCTCTGAGAGGATTTCTTCGGGGCAGTCGCTCACTCTCTCCTCTAAAACTGCGACGATCTCCTCCTGGGCCATAAAGGGGGCCGCAGTCTGTTTGCTGCGATCTTAGCAGAGGTAAAACACAGGCTAATTAGTCTCAAAGGGATACTACAGTTCTAAAAAGAAAGGCTTTAACAGCACAGAGCAGAGCTTTGTGGCCAACCAGCCATTAAACTCCTGTTACAGTAAAACAGCTCAGTGAACAGAGTTAATGTGCACATGGAGACACTCTTACTTTGCTGTGAAGGTCCTGTTTCCTCGTCGCTGTCTTCGTCCTTCCTCCCTTTCTTCTTGGTTTTACGGATCCGGTACTCCCTGGCGTTTCCTCCCCCGCCTGATTTAACGCTGCCGCTGCCCTCTGGGAGACAAAAGCAGCCGTCAGATGATTTATAATCCAAGAAAACTCAAGAGTCAAACATCACAGGTGTTTATGTGAGATTCAGAGCCAGGATTCATTGCCCTATCTAGATATTTTCAGGAGTGCAGATGTGAAAACAGCTGAACTGAGCTGCTCCCACTGCACAAACTGCATGACTGATCTCAAACGAGGTGTTTGATTGCTTTTTATTCCACATGCAGAAATTAAAGATTACATAAACAGTAGGTCTGTTCTCAAGCCTTAAAGTTGTCGGTCCGAATTCTGTTAAAAAAAGAAAAAGCCTCAAACATTAATTCTTTCCTTTAAGTTCATGAACCTGATGAAGTGCTGAGTGTCAGACGGACATGAGACACGTGCAGAATGCTGCTTTCTTAGTGTTTAAAGTCACAACACTGTCCTTTTTAATTGTTTTTTATTTAACGAGACGCAGGATTATAGTCAGCTTGTGAGCTTGAGGTTCATTATGCAGCCTCTCCTGAATCCCCCCCCAAGCTCATTTCTATTTCATTGAGCAAGAAAGTTAAAAAAGGTCAGTGAGCACTAGGATTCTTCTTTAGGCTGAACACAAGGTCAGACATCTACCTGAAGCAGAAAATAAAGCAAGTCTAGTTTCTTCTCTAGATTTGACTTTTTCTGGGGGGGAGGGAGGAGTTAACCAACCTGTAGCCTTCTTCCTGCGCTCTGCTTCTCTCTTCTCCTTTTTAGAAAGTGCCGAGCTCTCCGTCAGCATGGACGACTGCTTCAGATCGTCTTCAGATATCAAAAACACTGGATTGTTCTTCACCTCCTGAGAGACCAATCAGAAAAAAAACCAAAGTGTACTTCAAAGTGTTTCAAGGCGTCACACCGCCCGACTCTCTGCATGATGTTGTATGTTAAAGGATGCTCTACCTTCTGAGCCTTCTGCTGCATGCCCTCATCAAACACAGACAGACAGTTGCTGATGAACTTCTCGCTGACGACCACCGTCCCTCCCAGCACTCGGGCTGCCGTCTGAACATTCGTGTTTCTCATAGCCTGGTTTATCAGTATCCCTACGTCCTCGACTGAAAGGCAGCTGGGCAGAATCGGCTGCAACAGAATGAGAACATTCAGACGACTCACATTGGTATTTCTTATGATTCTTATGATATATTTATTACTGCAGCAAAACATCAATTCTCACAGCTTTACTTTACATGCAGATATTTGAAGAGTGATGGGATGACATCTTAACCCCCCCCCCCCCCCCCCAGTGGGAGCCTACAGGTGGATGCTGGTGAGGAGGGGGCTGAGAGAGAGGAGCAGGTCACAATTGGAAGGAGGTGTGGTCAGGTGAGTGTCAAATGTGAAATCAGTGTAATCATTACACAAACTCTCACACCACAACTTGAATACACACATCAACATATTCAACACTGCTCAATTCTCTCTTCTCCCTCTCAAGTCCCCCTTACAAAGCACCATCTCCCCCTCCCCCTCCCCCTCTCTCTATCACTTCTTGTAACCTGTATGTATTTCGTATAGTTTGCTAGTTGTAGTCAGTTGATGTGTGTCCGTAGATGTCTCAGTATTTTGTTCTCTTTAGTTTATATTATTGTATTTTGTCGTTGTTGTCCTACGCTTCTTCTGTTTTGTATCGTCTAATCTCCTCCGCTTGTTTTTTTTTGTACCTCATTTGTCGTGCTTATGTCACCAGTTTCTCACACTATTGCACCAAAAAAATAAAAAATAAAAAAAGTGAAATCAGCGCAGCTCGAGTCGACTAACTGAACTAGATCGTTGGTGCTGCCTCAACAACAAGATGATGTTGTGTGTGCGTGCGTGTGTGTGCGTGTGTGTGTGCGTGTGTGCGTGTGTGTGTGCGTGCGTGCGTGAGTGCGTGTGTGTACCTGTATATCAGTCCACGTGGAGGAGTTGACGGCTTCCTCCACAGACGCCTCCACCTGGTCCACCAGAGTCTGACCCACGCAGGCGGCTCGGAGGAACAGCAGCTTGTTGGCCTTGAAGCGCTTCTTGATGTAGCTGGGGGGGTCCGGGATCCCCAGTCTGACCAACGAATCAAACTCTGCAGGGGGAGCACAACCAGACTTAGACACACACACACACATGAACTAAATACCCCAACCTCAACTTTAGACATGATGAAACAGTAGAAGCTTTTCTTATTTCTTTGATGATTAAAACACTCTACCCCCGACGTGGTGGAGAGAAACTTACATTAACTCCTCAGAGAAACTTTATGTACCACTGCAGAGGGAAACCATCCTCAACAAAAGTAATAATGTAAAAGACAACAAGGTCTTACCTAAGTATCCGTTCTGCTGCAGGAAGGAGTCCACCCAGCTGTTTTGTGTTTTAGAGTAAATGTCAGGGATGTACACCGCTTTGTCCTGACGACCTCCAACCACACTTCCTTTGAGGCGTCCAGTGTTCACCAACTCCTCCAGGACGGCTGAGAGAGAGAGAGAGAGAGATAGGGTCATAAAGAAATACATCTAATCAAGCACAGTTCAGGAGCAGTCACATTTTAATGTAACCCTTAATCCATGCTAACTACAATGTAAGCCTGTATGTACACTGAAGTTTTAAAAACAGGGCTTTACTGCCATTCTGCCAATATCACTTTTTTTTTACATTTGAGTTAACATTAGTGATGCACCGCTGAATCGGTTCAACGTCGGCCGTGTTGACAGACATGACCTGATGTCAGGGGTTGATGTTTATTTGTCGTGCTAAATCAATTTAGCCACCTCTTAAACAAACTCGGACTTGTTTTCATGTCAAACACCAGTGACATTTGTTGGCATTGTGGGAGTCTTATGCTGCATTCATACTGCTCCAATTTCTAAAAGTCTGAATGTTGTGACATCAACAACAAACAGCGTGGACGCTACAAAGAAGATGATGTGTGAAACGTCACTGTTACAAGTTATATATATATAGATATAGATATAGATATATTGCCCCCATGCGATGACAAATATGACATCAAGTCAGGCATCAAATTCCTTCCCTAGTTTCCGAGTTGTTGTTCCGACTTCATCCAATCATTTTACAACTCAGAAACTAGTTTTTCTGATGTGTCACCACATGGATGAACGGAAACACCAAAAGATGTCATAAAACAAACATCATTATCCGTATCAACCCTAAATTTACCTAATATGTGCTTCTCTAGTAATTATTCCTGATTACGTCTTTGGTACCAGACCAATTTCCAGTCTTGGTCCGCATCGGGACTTGACTTGTATGTAAATAAATATTATACACACTGAACTAAAATACAACAAAATATAAATATAACATGAAACATCTTAGACTGTTTCTATGTACACAAAAAGCCTTTTTCCCTCACATTGTGTTAACTAGTGTGTTTAAATCTGTGTTTTCCACCTGACAAGTGCGGCACATCAAGTTGCTGATTGGACGGAATGATAACTGCACAGGTCAGGTAGAAACGGTGTATTCACTATAAAGTGAAATGTCTTTGGTTTGAGCTTCAGGTCTTTGATTTCCCATCATGATGTCGGATATTAGAGCATAAACTAAAGTGTTGTGTTTATATTTTGGTTCGGTGTAAAACAATGTTATCGTAATGTCACAGCAGTTTCCTCACAGTAGAGAAGATGCTCCTGGAATCCAAACGCTCCGATCATGCTGCTCACGGGGGTCGGTCTGCAGGAGGAGAGCATGAAGTGAAACATTAGAAGAGCTTTTGACATGGTGAAAGACGTGTTTGGTAATCTCCTCTAAACCTCTCTGAACTACATTCTCAGCTTCGCTCAGACAAGTTGGACTCTGATAAATCCCTGAAACGTGTTTTAATCCGTTATAATAAAACTGTTCAGACGGAGGCCGGGGCATGAGAGATGAGAAGCACAGTTTGAGGACAGAGTTCATTCACAAAGTTAAAACACTCTGACCCTGCAGTTAAAAAGTGGTGCTGCCAGCCAGGTCTGTGTCGCTACGTTTCCTCACAGGTAGCTAGCAATGAACCGAGTCCAATTCAAGTAGAAACATTTCAGGTGGCGTGCAGTGGGGGATGGTGGCGGCTGCCCTCTCAGTGACGATGGCGCGGGTGTGTCAGCATTTTATACCAGTGTAAGTACCAGATGTGCTCGGCTGTTCAGATCGACTCGGCTAGCGACGTCATACAAGAGTGTTTCTGATTGGTTGAGCTTGCTGTTACCATGGCAATGTTTCCTGCCCCTCGATGCCGTATGCGAACAGATAAGTCTGCTAGAAGGCTAGCTAGCTAGTTAGTTAGTTAACACGAAATGTACTAGCCTAACAACCATGTCATGCCGCAGTGAATGTAGTTTATATTTTACCACAACACAAACTACAAGATAGTACAACACTTGCATTAAGACAAAAGTTACTCTTAAGAAGACACGATATCATTCGCAATGGATTGTGGGATGTGTAGTTCCTTTACTTCTGACGACAATCATGTACACAGTCATGTACCTTTGTCTTTTTTCCATTTTTTTATGTTGTTTTGGTGCTAAATGTCATATCATCAGTGGGCGGTCACTGTACATATTGTGTGACTTCACTAGCAGGCTCAGGACCCCAAGTCGATCTGAACACCCGAGCACATCTGGTACCTACAGCGGTATATTGGTCTCACTGGTATAAAGGACGCAGCCAACTTTTCAGGTAATATAATGTGTATTAAAAGTGCGTCCTATACACCAGATTTTAGGGTGGACCTTGAGACGGAGCAGATACCAGGAGCGAAGGATGAGAAACTTTTTCAGTTTCCACTAACTGCTTCAACCTGCTCTTGGTGACTTTCCCCTCCCTCGCTCGAGGCCAGATGTGTAAATATCTCGACGCCGCTCACCTCGTGATGGCGCTGAAAAGCCCCCGTATCCTGGCCTTGTGGCGAGCAACAAAAGCTGGAGTAAATATGACCCCTCTGTTGTACTGGTCCATCTCTCCCTGGATGAGCTTCCCGAGGCGCTTTGACAGCTCCTGAGGAAAACATCAAGACAACATGACACACAGTTAACAGAAACCTACAACAAGACGACCGTCCAAATACAAATATGACACATTTTGACGTGAGAGATGAACACATGCTGGTACTGAATGAGGGTGCAGAGTCGCTCACCTCGGATAAGAAGTCTCCGGGGAGGTCATAGCTCTTACACAGCTCTGATATACTGATCAGACCGGCCTCCTGCAGTTTGTCGTTCACCTCCTCAGCCAGCCGGTCCAGGTACGTACTGCAACCATCAACACATTATCAACAGGTTAACCAAGCATGGAAAACTCAGCACTCACTCTGAATGACCTTTTTTTAAATGTACATATTTTTCAGAATCCAGTTGACATAATAGAAAAGCATCATAGCGAATACATATAGACATTCATACCAAAGACCATAACCCTCTACAACAGCTCACCTTTAGCGAGCAGAGAACTGTCATCATGATCATCTCCGTCTTTTCATTTTCTAATCTACTCTGCGTATTATGTAAATTGTAAAAGTTTACACATTACTCTTACACTTAAGTTAAATTAATTTGTCTGCCCGGTCGTCATTTTAGTTCACAGTTTCAGCTGTTAACATGTCTACACTCTTACACTTTAACACACATATCAGTGATTGCACAGCTCTGAATTTTTCATATTTAGACTAGAAGTAATGTTAAGTCAAATCATTGATGTATATATTTCTTCTTATTCTCATTTTTTTTTTTTTTTTTTTAATATTCTTAGTACTTATTTTGTATTTTTAGTGATTACTACCTTATACTTATTCTTATATTGTTTTATTTGATCTGTTAACCTGCTGCTGTAACACCACAACTTCCCAGTTTGGGATCAATAAAGTAATTCTATGTCTATAGATACACAGACGTCAACTTTCACATTTCTATATTCTCTATGTAATGTCTGACTATATAACAGCATGAACAGCTAAATATATGAAGGCCTGTGTCTTACTGGGTTACACTGATGTGGTTACAGTGTCACTCACTTATCGACAAGTTGTCCCAGTACGAGCTGAACCCCTTTGTCAGACTTGACGATGTCGTTTGCTCTACTTTCCACATGGACCCAATCCACGTTGATAATCTGAAAAGGAAATGTGGAAAGACATGATGGGACGTTTGAGTGTTTGTCAGGAGTTAAAAAACCAGAAGAGCAAAAAAAAAAAAAGGAAGGCTGCTGCTGCAGACACATGGGACAATGAAGATTAAGGAGGAAGAAGAAAACGAGGAGTTTCAATTCTAAATGGCTGTCAGGTCGTGAGTGGCTCGTAAATTTCGGCTGGTGGGAAATCTGGTTTGCTGGCAACTTTAAAAATCTACTAGCCATGTTGGCTGGTGATAAAAAAAAGTTAATTTAAAGCCCTGTATATACAATATATATTTTCTTTATGAACTCTTTTATTCCTTCAGCTATCAGGCTGTTTGTTTCCTGAGTTTGTGTCGATTTCTTTTAATAAGACTCACAAGGCTGTGAAAGTGAAAAAAAAACCTTCTGGGATAAATAAAGTCATCTGAATCTGAATCTGAATCTGAATGATATAGGAACAAGAAACAGACAAAGTTGGTCAAAGCAAAAATGTTACTTTTTGAAACATACCTGCTGGAGGTCCACAATGTTGATCCGCCCTGGGAAACAGAATGAGAGTATGTGTTCACTGTTACCATCCAGTACAGTACTTCAATCAGAGGAATAGATAAATAGCATCTCATGCTGTGAGACTTGTAGCACAGGACATTAAGATGGGAAGGAAGTAGTTCACCCCACACCTCACAGTGCAATACAAGTGTGCAATATTAACCTTAAAAACAAAAAACTGTGCAATTATATCATGTGAAAAATATGTGTGCAATAACCTCAGGTGCAATAAGAGACAAGAAAACATATTTATATTTTCATTTCATTGTACAGTGTTCCCCTTTGTTATTTTTTGTACTATATCTTTGCTTTAATACAGTGTTTAACTTCTGTACAGTTTATTTTAAATCACTAAGCTGTGACTACAACTTATTTATTTTTACTTTGACTTTTTCTTGTTTTCTTGTAATGATATTCTATTTTATATGTAATCTTAACTTTGTTTTGTAGAAGCTGACTCAGACCTGTACTGTCCTGAACCTGTGCACATGTCAATAAACACCTGTTCTATCTTCAAACAGTGCTGATGAGTTCTGCTTGTTTAGAAAGGTATGTTGTTGTGTGTATGGGTTTGAATCTGGTGTTGAGCTCACCTCCATGCACGTAGAGTTCGTCTCGGATCTCTCTGCTGATCTGTGCAGGAGTGATGAACTCTTTCCCGTCCAGTGTGTGCACCACATCCAGCTTCTTGTCCTGCACCAGCTTCGTGATGATTTCAATGCAATTCCTCTCAGACAGCCTGCGGGAATAATCAAACAAGCGTCACATGTTTTATTCAATACTGGTAAAGACAGCTGTCAGTAGAAAGGATTAAATCCCATCTATCTGAATGAAAGTTTCCTGTTAGCTCCATTAGCTTAGTGGCTAACAGCTGCTTGTACCTCTGAATTGTGTCAGTAAACTGCGCTCTCTGAAAGTCTGCAGCAAGACGACGAATCTCCTCCCAGTCCGCCGCCATTGTTGCTCTTTATACGTTTATAATTACAGTCAGTTGTCTTGTACTTTAATCAACTATCCACCAAGAAACAACTGTGCTGCTAACGAGACAGGTTATCCACACGTCAACATTCAGTGACGTAGGACGGAGAGCCGTAAAGACCAAACTTCATTCACCTACTTTCACGCACGGAGTTTCTTCTTCTTCTAAAGTAATTCCGGCAGGCTGTACACTGAGAAGTGTAATGCTGCCCTCTGCAGGTAGAGTTTGTAATCTCTCAGGGGTTCCAAACTTTGCAATGTGGATCTACATAAAGCATACATTTTCATGAATTCATTTTACATTGCAAATATCAAAAATTAAATAACCAGCTTCTTTATATTTTTCCTTATTTTATCAACAATTAAAAGTCATGTTTTTTTAAAAATGTTTTTTGTAATCACTCTTTTATAAATTGTGTCCCAACAATGATCAACAGTCATAGTAGTAGAAGCCAACCCTTGTTAATCAATCATTAAGTTTTGTTGGGTGTTTTTTTATAACATTGAACAATTTTCTTAGAAAAGGAACACTAATTTGGTTATGTAGAGATCAATATCACCTAAAAAGACATGTAATGATGTAATTAGTGAGTTGATTTTAATTTTGGTTCAATTTCGCCCCCACTTCCGTCCAAGTATTTGTGACCCCCCTAACACCTCCTCGCGACCTCCCATCTCTTTGAAAATC